>NW_016912806.1:30317-122367 GCF_001483705.2 Eufriesea mexicana
ATCCACCAATAGAGCACTGCAGCTCTGCGATTGACCAGGTCAGAGATGATTTAAGTTCCAAAGCGTATATAGGGTAATCAATGTATACTACGGTTATGGTTAGAGATATACAAAATTCACAGTGTAGTCGTTGGACTGATCTGTTCAATCACGATATAGATTCTCTAGCAACTCCAGAATGACAAAAGGCATATCCATTGCCGTACGAGATATTAACAACTGACGACGCAGTACTAAGTACAGCCATCATCACAATACTCTAGCCGTTGGATTAATCCGAGGAGTGTCGACTTAAATTCACAAGTAGTACAAGAGCAACCAATGTATACATCAGATAAGACTAGAGATGCAAACAATTCGCAGTACGGTAGCTGGTACTTCCGCAAATAGAGTACTGCTGCCGTTAGATTAACCTGTTCAATGACGACAGAATTTATGGCAATTCTGGAATGACAAAAGACAGATCCGTTATATCTCGGGACATTAGCAATTGAGGAAACAGTACTGATTACGACCACCGTCACAGTACTTTAGCCGCCGGCATAATTTCTGTAGTGATGCTTTAAATATAGAGGCAGCTCTAGAATAATCAAATATATAGTACGGTTATGGCTAGAGATATTAACAAATGAGAGTTCGGTACCTACTACATCCATCGACAGTGGGCTGTAGCCGTTGGAGTAACCTGTTCAATGATGACTTGGACTATATAGCAATTCAGGAAGGACAAGAGACAAATCCGTTGCAGCTCGTGTCATTAGCAAGTGGCGAAACTGTTCTGAGTACAGCCGCCATCAGAGTACTTAAGCCGACGGGCTAATTTCTTCACTGATATAGCAAATTTATCTGCATTTCTATAATAATCTATATATTGTACGCTTATGGCTAGAGACATTTACAGCTGACGGTACGGTTCATATTGCGTCTATCCACAGCGCACAGTAGCCATTCGATTCACCTGATCAGAGGTGATATGTATTCTGTAGCTATTCTAGAATTAGAAAGGACTGATCCGTTATAGCTCGAGACATTAACGACTCACCACCCAGTACTATGTGCAGCCATCATGAGATTCCTGTAGCCGTTTGACTAATTGCTCACTCGTGATTTATATTCCTCAGTGGTTCTAGAATAATCAATGTATGCATCAGTTATAGCTAAAGGTATGTACAAAATCCAGAACTGTATTTGGTGCATCCACCAATAGAGTTCTGTAACTGTTGGATTGATCTGTCCTGTGATGACTTAAATTCAACCGTGGCTCTAGAATGGACAATGTGCACATCACATAAGGCTGGAGATAATAAACGTTCATAGTAATGTAGCTGGTGCATCCACCAACAGAGTACTACAGGCGTCGGATTGTCCTACGCAATGAAGGTTTGGATACCATGGCAAATGTGGGATTAAAAATGAAAGATTCGTAGTAGCTCGAAATATAGACAATTGACCTAACAAGGATATAAGGATGACATAGCAATAAGCCGATGGATTATTGTGTTCCCTGCAGATCTATATTCTGCAGTAATTCTAGAACGACCAATGTGTTCATCAGTTATGCGTAGAGGCATTTACAATTCCCGGCACTGTAGTTGGTACATCCACCGATAAAGTGCTGTAGTTTTGGGATTTATCTGTTCACTGACGGTTTAAATTCAAAAGCAAGTTCAGGATGGACGACATATAAGACGGTTATGCCCATGGATGTTTATAATTGTCAGTACGGTGCTTAGCATGTCCTTCAACAGGGCACAGTGGCAGTAGGATTGGCATGTTCAATGATGGAATGCATTCTGCAGCAATTATGGAATGACAGATGGTAGATCCGTCATTACACGAGGAATTAGTAGTCGACACAAGAGCACTGAGTACAGCCACCGTCACAGTATAACAGAAGATGGATTGTTCTGTTCGCTGGTGATTTAAATTCAACAGAAGTTCTAGAATAATCAATGTGCACATCAGTTATGGTCAGATATATTTACAATTCCCAGTACTGTAGTTGGTACAACGACGAAGAGAGCACAGTAGCCGCTGGCAATATCAGAATAGTGATGACATAAATTCCAAAGGAAGTCTAGGGTTATCGATGCATAGTACGGTTAAGACTTGATATATTTACAACTGACAGTGCGGTTCTTAGTGCATACATCAACATGGAACTGAACCGGTTGAATTGATTTGCTCAATCATGGCTTAGGTTGTACGGCAATTTTAGAATGACAAATTATGGATTCATTACCGTTCGAGATATTAACAACAGGCAACACAGTACTAAGCATAAACATTATCACAGTACTGTAGCCAATATGTTGATCTGTTCATTGATGACATGAATTCCATGGTAACTCTAGAATCATAAGTGTATACATCAGATATATCTCGCGATATTTACAATTCACATCGCGGTAGTCGTTGTATCCACCAATGGACAACTGTAGCCAGTTTATTGGTGGGCACACTGATGATTTGATTTCCACAATAGCTCTAGACTATACATAGAACCCCTTACGCTTGGAAATATTTGCAATTAGCAACGCTGTAGTGAGTACACCCGTCATCGCAGTGCTGTAGGCGGTGAGTTGCTTTGCCCATTCATGATGTAAATTCCAAGGGAGTTCTAGAATGATCATTGTATAATAAGGTTATGGCTCGGGATATTTGCGACTTGCTGTACGGTACACTGTACATCCACCAGAAGAGAACCTTTCACGAGGGAATTGTCTGGTCAATGGCAGTTTAGATTCTGTAGCAATTCTAGAATGACAAGATACAGATCCATTACCTTACCAGGCATTAACAATAGATATAGCAGTACTGTGTGCATCAATCACAACATTACTGCAGCTGTACCAATCTACCCTCTCATGATTTAAATTCCCCTGTAGTTGCAGAGAAATCAATGTATGCAACAGTTATGTCTAGAAAAATTTAATATTTCCTTTGAGGTACGCAGTCCATCAACAGATCCCTGTAGCCTTCGAATTAACCTGATGAACGATGTTGTTGGCCCTATAGCAATTCTAGAATGGAATAAGGCAGATGCGTTTTAGCTCGAGATATTAGGAATTGTCATAACGGTACTGAGTACAGACGTAATCACAGTACTGCAGCCGCTGGATTATCTGTTCACTCCGGCCTTAACTTCCACAGTAGTTCAGAATAATCAACGTATACATCAGTTCTGCCTAGAGATATTTTCAATTCCCAGTACGGAAGTTAGTAAATCGACCAACAGAGCACTGTAGTCGTCGGATCAGTCATTTCATTGACGATTTAAATACTCTTGCAATTCTAGAGTGAAAAGGAATTGATCCATTACCGCTCGAGACATTAGCAATTGACGGAAAAGTACTGGGTACTGCCGTCACGACAGTACTTTAGCCGTTGGGCTAATTTGTTCACTGATAAAATGAATTTAACTGCAACTCTAGAGTAATCAATGTATAGTTCGGTCATGCTTACAGACATTTATACTTGACAGTACTGTACTTGGTACATCCATCAACAGATTACTGTAGCCGCTAGATTAATCTGTTCCATCATGGTGCAGATAGCCATTCTAGAACCACAAGAGGCAAATCCTGTGTAGTTGGAGGTATTAACAACTGATACAACAGTACTGATTGCTGCTATGAGTACAGTGCAATAGCAGTTGGACGTATCTGTATACTGGCGACTTAGTGACCACTGCAATTCTAGAATAAGTAATGCATACATCAGTCACGACTGAGGATATTTACTATTCACAGTACGGTAGCTCTTACATCCAATATTAGAGCAATGTTGCCAATGGATTAATCTGTTCAGAGAAGACATAATTATATTCCAATGCTAGAATGACAATGGAATGACCCATTACCGCTAGAGACATTAACAATTGAGGAAATATTGCCTAGCACAGCCATAATCATGGTACTTTAGCCATTGGACAAAACTGTTCCATGATAATTTAAGTTTAACAGCAATTCTAGAATAATCAATGTAGTGCCGCTGTGGCTTGAGATATTTACAGTTCCCAGTACGATAATTGCTACATCCATTAGCAATTACTGATACATTATAACTCCTGAAATTGACAATGGACGTAAATATACTGTATGAAGCCATTATTACGGTACTGCAGCAGCTGGATCAATCTCTTCCAGGATGATTTGCACTCCGATTTGCATTCCACAGTATTTCTAGAATAATCTATGTATAATCAGGTATTCCCACTGATATTTGCAATTCCGCTACGGTGTTTGATACACCCAGCGATAAATTACTGTAGTCGTTTGATTAACCAGTTCAGTGATGGCACAAATTGCAAAGCAAACATGTGGTGGTCGATATTTAGTATGGTTAAGGCTATGGACATTTACACTTGACAGTACGGTATTTCTGTAGCAATTATAAACTGGGAAGGGACAGATCCATTATGTCTCGAGACACTTGCAGTTGACATCACAGTACAGATTACCACCATCAAAATGGTAATGTAACAGATGGATTAATTTGTCCATTGATTATGTAATTTCCGCAGTCGTTCTCGAATAACAGATGTATAGCACGGTTGTGGGTAGAGATATCTACAGTTGTCGTTGCTTTACTTAGTACAAACAGCAGCATAGGCCTGTACCTGGTGGATTAATCTGTTCACTGTCGATCTATATTCTACAGCAATCCTAGAACGAAAGAAGACCGGTCCATTATACCTCGAGGTATTTGAAAATGACATCACAGTATATAGTACAGCCATCAAAACTGTGATGTAGACTATGGATTAATTTGTCCATTAATAATGTAATTTCCACAAACATTCTGGAGTTATTCATTCATAGTACGGTTATGGGTGATGATACAGATTCTGCAGCATTTCCGGACTAAAAAACTGTAGAGCCATTAGTTTGACAGAAATTAACCTTTGACTTAGCCGGACGGAATGCAGCCACAATCACAGTAACGTAATCGTTGGATTAATTTTCTCACTGATTATTTAATTCCACAGAAATTTTAGAATAGTTAGTGTATATCACTGGCATGACGAGAGATATTCACATTCGCAGTACGGTACTCAGTAAATGCACCAAAAAGGCCAATATAGCAGACGGACTATTCCGCTCAGTGTTGACCTAGATTTACTAGCAATTCTACAACGACGAGATGCAGATACATTATATCTCATGGCACTAACAATTGATACAGGAGGACTAATTACAGCCATTATCAGATTAACGTAGGCGTCGGAATAATTTGTTCGCTGATGTTGTAACTTCTACGGCAATAGAAGGATAGACAATACATAATAGAGATATGGTTAGAGATATTTACAATTGACAGTACGGTACATAGTACATCCATAAACAGATCACTGTAGCCGTTGGATTAGCCAGGACAATGATGACTCATATTCTCTAGCAAACCTATAATAACAAATGACACACACGTTGTAGCTCTAGATATTAACAAGTGACAAAACAGTACTCAGTACAAAGATCATCACAGCAGTGTAACCATAGGATTAATTTGTTTACTGGTGATGTAAGTTCGAAAGGAGGCATAGAGTGATCAATGTAGTGTACGGTTATGTCTGGAGACATCTCCAATTGACAGTGCGGTTCCTAGTACAGCCACCAGCAGGGCAATATATCCGTTGGAATAACCTCTTCAATAATGACTTAGGTGCTGTAGATATTCTACAATGACAAAACACTGTTACGTTACAGCTCGAGACATTATCAATTGATATTAGAGTTCTGAGTACAGACAGCAGCACATTGCTGCAGCTGTTGGATTAATCTGCCCTCTGATGATGTTAATTCCACAATATCTCCTGACTAATCAATGTACAAATCAGTTGTTGCTGGAAACGTTTACATTGCACATTACGGTAGTTGTCACAATAACAAATAGAGCATTCTTCTCGTTACATTGATTCGATCAGTAGCAACTTAGACTCCATTGCAATTTTAGAATGATAAAAGACTGACTCATTATTCCTCGAGACATTAACAGTTGGCGAAACTGTGTTGTGTACAGGCGTCACCACAGTACTCTAGCCGTTGGATTAATTTGGTCGCCGGTTATATAAATTAAAAAGCCTGCCTTGAGTAATCAATGCAAAGTACGGTTATGGCTGGAGATATTTGCAATTGACAGAGTGGTTCCTTGTACGTCCATCAACAGGTCACACTTGCCATTGTATTCACGTGTTCAATGATGATTTATATTTCATAGCAATGCTAGATTGACAAGAAAGAGATCCATTGCCGCTCGAGGTATTATCAACTGACTACATAGTACTATGGACAGTCTTCATCATAGTGCTGTATCCTTTGAATTAATTTGATCACAGGTGACTGAAATTTCACAGTAGTTCTAGGGCAACCAATGTATACGTCAGTTACGGCAAGAGATATTTAAAATACCCAGTACCGCCGTTGATGTGTCCAAAGGTTGAGCACTGTAGCCGATGGATAAATTTGTGCAGTGATGGTACAGATTCCAAAGCAACTCTACAGTAATCAATAAATAGGACGGCTGGGTCTAGTAATATTTCCAATTGACAGTACGATTCTCTGCACACCCGACAACAGAGCATTGTAGCCTTTGCATTGTTCTGTTCAAGGATGATTTAGATACTATATCAATTCCAGAATGACAAAGGTTTGACCCATTTCTCTCGAGATATTAACAATTGACGAAAGAGTACTGAGGACAGGAATGGTAACAGTAGCGAGGCAGTTGGATTAATTTGTTCACTTATGTTATAAATGACAAAGCATGACTAGAGTAATCAATGTAAAGTACTGTTATGGCTGGAAATATTTAAATTTCCCAGTACGGTGGTTGGTACGTCAATCAACAAGGCACCGCAGCCGCTGGATTTACCTGTTCTATGATGATAGAGATTACATAGCCTTTCGTGGTTGGCAAAAGACAGATGCGTTATATCTTGAGGTATTAGCAATTGACATAATAGTACTGAGTACAGCCATCAGCACAGTGCTCCAGCCGCTGTATTAATCTGTTCATTGATGATGTAATTGCCAAGGCTATTCTTGTGTAATCAACGTATGGTACGGTTTTGGCTAAAGGCATTTACATTCCCCAGTACTGCAGATGTTGCGTCCTCACATAGCATACTGTAGCCACTAGATTAATCTGTTCAGTTATAATTTTTATTCTATTGCAATTCTCGAATGACAAAAGACTGACTCATTATTGCTCTAGACATTAGCAAGTGTGAAAACAATACTCAGTACACCCTTCATAACACTACTGTTGCCGGATAATTAATTTGGTGGCCTGTGATGTAAATTCCATAGCAAGCCTAGAGTAATCAATGTTGTGGTACTGGTTACATACATTTTTGAAAATATATATGCTGGGATGAGTGGAGCAGGTATGCGTAGGATTCTGATGTGTATTGAATTCGGGTTATTATTTTGGTGGTAGGTGTCAAAGCATAATTGGTATAATTGTGTAAAATGTTTGTGTGAAGGTATATGTGTGTGGCGAGTGTGACTATGAGTCGTGAAAAACATTTAGCGCTTGTAGGACGGTCTACAGAAGAAGACGTCTTGTGTAAGTGTGTCGTGTATAGGTTATGTCGTAGGGAGGAGCGGGGCCATTTTTAAATACTCAACTGTAATTTGCGTTCTGCCGCTAAACGTTTAAATAAATATAGTTATTACTTCATCCACCACTATCAAATGTATAGTACGGTCAAGGCCGCCGGTATTTGCTACTGACAGTGCGGTTCCTAGTCCATTCACCAACGGGGCAGTGTAGGTGCTGGATTAGTCTGTACATTGACGACTATATATCTACATCAATTATAGAATAATCTATGCATGAGTAGGATATAGCAGCAGGCATTTACAATTGGCATTACGCTACCTAGTACAGCCACATGCAGAGCACTACAGCCGCTGAACTAACCAGTTCTCTGTTGAATGAAATTTCGTAGCAATTCTAGGATGGCCAAAGAGGAATCGATTATCGATTGAGATGTTAACGATGGACATAAGAGTATCGTGAACTGCCATCGCCACATTCATTTAGCTGTAGAATTAATTTGAACACTGATGATTTGAACACGTTAGCATTTCTAGAATGACCAATGGATAGATTATTTATCGGTAGTGAAATGGACAATTAACAATACATTTCTGAGTGTAGCCATCTACAGGACACCAGAGCCATTCATGCTATCAGTTCTCGAATTATCTAATTCATTCTGCAATTAACGATTGGCAGTGTACATGTCAGTTATGGCTAGATATAGCTACAACTAGGATTTCGGTACATAGTACGACCATAAACAGTGTACAGTACCGGTTGGATTAATCTCTTGCGTAATGATGTAAATACAGTAGCTATTGCAGCATGACAAACGGCACATCTATTATCGCTCTAGATGTTAGCAGCTCACATATCAGCCTCGAGAACAGCCGTCATTACAGTAATTCAGCCGTTGGAATAATTCTAGGATGACAAGAAGCTGATCAATTGCCGCTCGAGATATTAGCAATTGACAACACTTTACTCAGTAAATTCATCAGCACAGTAATGTAGTCGCTGAAATAATTTGTCCAGTAACGATTCAAATTCCACTGCGATTTTGGCATTATCTATGTACAGAACTTTTGTGGGTATGGATATTTGCAATTGGCAGTATGGTGCTATGTGGGTTCACCGACAGGTCGCAATGGCATTTTGATAAATCTGCTCACTGATGATATAAATTCTATAGCAATTATCGTATGATAAATGACTGATCCATTACCGCTCGTGATATTTTCAGGGGCAACACGGTATTGAGTACAGCCACCAACAGTGCACAGTTGCAGTTGGAGCTATCTGTTCGCTGAAGATTCATTTCCTAACAATTCTAGAATGAAAAAGGGCAGATCCATTAGCCCTCGAGACACAAGCTGTTGACAACACGGAAGTGATTTCAGCCATCATCACAGTATAGTTGCCGTTGGACTAGTTCGTTCATTGACGAACTGAATTTCAAGGAAGTTCTAGAACAATGAACGTATATGAATGCTACGGCCAGAGACATTCACAATTGACAGCGAGGTACCTAGTACCTCCACCAGCTGAGCATTGTAGCCGATGGATTAATTTGTTCAATGATGGTTTAGATGTTATTCCCTTTCTAGAATAAAAACGGACACACCGTTGTCGATGGAGCCACTAACATTTGAAAACGCAGTAATGTTTTCTGCCGTCACCAAAGTACTGTCGCAATTTGATTACTTTGTTCACTGGCGGTGTGCATACAAACGCAGTACTAGAATGATCACCGTACGGATCTGTTGTGTCTAGATGTGTTTACAGTTTACTGTAAGGGACGTAGTACGTACGCCAACCGCGCACTCTAGCTGCATGAGTAATCGTATCACTGGTACCTCAAATTATGTAACAATTCTAGAATGACGAACTGCAGATTCATCATACCGCCAGGCATTAACAAGTAAAATAGCAGAACAGGTTAAAGCCGCCATCACAGTAACGTGGACGTTGGATTAATTTGGTCGCTAGCAAATTATATTCTACAGCAGTTCTTGAATAATCAAGGAATGGCACGGCTGCGTCTAGACATACACACAACTGACAGCGCATCATTTAGTACATCCACAGGCAGTGAACCGTTGCCCAAGGAATAATCTTTCCGCTTATGGTTCAAATAGCCTAGCAATTCAAGAATGACAAACGACGGATCCATTATCGCTCGAGGTACCAACAAATGACAACATGGTACAGAGTACAGCCATCATCACCGCACTGAGGCCGCTTAAATAATTTTTTCACTGGCGTTGTAAGTTCCGAAGCCATTCTAGAATCATCAACGTATACTACGGTTATGTCTTGAGATATATACAATTGACATTACGATACGTAGTACAGACACCGACGAAGCACTGTGGCTTTTGGATTAATGTGTTCATTGGTAATATATATTCAACAGTAGATCTAGACTGACAAAGGGGAGTCGTATTGTGGCTTGATATATTAACAAATGGGAACACGGTACTGAGAGCAACAATCATCGCCGTACTGGAGCCGTTGCGATAACTAGTCCATTGATGATGTGAGTTCCACAGGCCTTCTGGAATAATCAATGTGTACTACGCCTATGGCTAGAGAAACCTACAGTCGACAGTAAGGTACTCAGTACATCTCCCAACAGAGCACCGTTGCAGTTGGTTAGATATGTTCACGGATGGTATTTGTTCTAAAGCAATTCTAGAATACAAGAGAGCGGATCCATTGTCTCTCTAGATATGAACAATTGACAACACAGTCCAGAGTGCAGCCATTGTCACAGAAAACTTGGCATTGAAATAATATATTTCTTGCTGATAGAAATACCAAAGTAAATCTAGAAAAATGAAAATTTGTTAAGGATCTGGCTAGAGAGATTAATAATGGGGTGTACGGTAATTAGGACATCATGCAACAGAGCCCTGCAGCCGCTGGATGCATCGGTTAAAAGGTGATTTAGGTTCTACAGGAGTCGTAGAATATCAGTGGACATAACCATTATCGACGGTGATATTTATAATTGTCAACACAGTACTGAGTGCATCCATCATCTCATTACTGCAGCCGTTGCAATAATTTGTTCATTGACGACATAACTTCCTCAGCCAATCTAGAGTAATCAATGCTTAGTAGGTTATGGCTAGGGATATTGCACATCTGACGATACGATATGTAGCACATACAACGAATGGTCACTGTAGCTGATGGAATATTCAGTTCAGCGGTTATATATACTTTTTGCAATTCTACAATCACTAACTGCAAATAATTAACATACCAAAGCATAAGCAATTGACACAGCTGGACTGAGTAGAGCCATAGTAATATTAATGTAGGCGTTGCAATAATATGTTAACTGAGGATGTACGTTCCACAGCAATTCTGGAATAGTCAATGTATAGTACGGATGTGGTTAGGGATATTAAAATTGATAACACAGTACTTAGGGCATACACCAGCAAAGCGCTGTAGCCTTCTGATTAATCTGCTCAAAGGATGATTTCGATTGCTTAGCAATTCTGGAACGACATAAGACAGATCCGTTATCTCGCGAGATGTTTACAATTGAAAACACTGTACTGAGTACAGACATCGTCAACGTACTGTAGCCGATGGACTAATTTGTTCACAGATAAGCTAAATTCTACAGTAGATCTAGAATAATCAATGTATACATCAGTTACGGCTACAGACATTTACAATTCCAAGGACGGAAGTTGGTGCATCCACCCATGGAGCAATATATTCGTTCGATTAACCTGTCCAGTGATGATTCGCACTCCAAGGCTGATCTGCGGTAGACAATGTATGGTACGGTTATGGCTAGAGATATTTTCAGCTGACAGTCCCGTTCGTAGTATATTTATCACTATATCCGTTGAAATAGTCTGATCAGTGATGACTTAAATTCCACAGTAGTCCTAGAATGATCATGTATACGTCATTTATGGCTGGGGATGTTTACAATTCCCTGCACGGTATCAGACACTTCAACCAATAGAGCACTGTAGTCGTTGGATTGACTTGTTCAGTGATGATTTATATTCTATTGCATATCTAGAATGGCAAAGGACTGACCCATAATAGCAGGAGACGTTAAAAATTGGCGAAACAGTACTCAGTACAGCCAACATCAGAGTACTTTGACCGTTGGACTAATTTGTGCACTGATAATGTAATTTTAACGGTAATGATAAAATAATTAATATATATCACCGCTATGGCTAGATATAATTACAGCTCACATTACGGAACATCCATCAACAGAGCGCTGTAGCCGTTGGATTAAACTGCTCAATGATGATGTTGTTTCTATAGCAGTAATAGAATGAAAAAAGACAGATCCATTATTGCGCTGGACATCAGCAATCGATATATCAGTACTACGAACGGACATCATAACTTTACTGCAGTTCTTGCATTAGCCTTTTCACGCACTATTTATGTTCCACAGTAGCCATAGAATAATCAATCCATACATCAGTTGTCGCTAAAGAAATTTACAATTTAGAGGAAAGTAGTTGTTACTTCCCACAAGAGGGCTGCAGCCGTCGGGCTTATCTGCCCAGAGATGATGTAAATTCCTCAGTAGTTCAGAATAACCAAAATACACATGAGTTATGACAAGATATATCTACATTTCCCAGTACGGTGGTCGGTTCATTCACCAATACAGCGCAGTAGATATTGGATTAAGCTGTTCAGTGACGATTTAATATCTTTACTATTCTAGAAATATAAAGGATTGACCTATTTTCTCTCGTGGTAATATCAATTGACGAAACAG
Source organism: Eufriesea mexicana (assembly GCF_001483705.2). NCBI lineage: Eukaryota > Metazoa > Arthropoda > Insecta > Hymenoptera > Apidae > Eufriesea > Eufriesea mexicana. Next base: position 42,646 of record NW_016912806.1, read on the forward strand.
TGCAGTGTACAGCCATGATAACATTACCCTAGCGTATGGACTAATTTGATCTATGATAACACGACTTTGCATAGAATAATCAATGAGTTGTACGTTTATGCCTACAGATACTTACAATTGACAGTACGGTAGTAAGTACACCCATCAACAGAGCACTGCAGGCGTTGAATAGAGCTGTTCAGTAGTTAAGCAGATTCCACATCAAATTGAGAATGTCAGAAGGCAGATCTGTTATATCTCGAGGTACTAACAAATGCCATAAAGGTACTGAGCACAGCCATCATCATAGAAATGCAGCGGCTGGATAGAGCTGTTCAGTGACGATTTCAATTCCAAGGTAGATTTAGAGTAACCTATGCGTACATCAGTTATGGTAAGAGATATTAACAATTCCCAGTACAGTAGAAGGAGCGTCCATCAACAAAGCACTCTAGCCGTTGGTTTGCTCTGTTCAATGATGATTTAATCTCTGTAGCAAATATATAATTATAATGGCATAAGCCGGTCATGACAGAAAATGTTAGTAATTGAAAACACCTACTGAGTATAGTCATCAACGCAGTACTACAGCCATTGCGAAAACCTATTCTGCGCTGATCTAGGTTTGCATCGCTACTCTGGAATGATCATTCGATAGGCCACTGGCTAAGTCTGCTGACGATGGAAAGCACTGCAGCGCGTATAGCAAGCTAAACAGTACGACATCCATTGGATTAACTTATTCGCCAACCATCTATTTTCTACAGCATTTATAGAATGATCAATGGATGGGTTCATTATCGCTTGGGTTATTCACATTGGGCAATACAGTTCAGAGTGCGGGCATCAACATAAAAACACTACCGATGTATGAATCTAATCACAGCTGATTTAAATTCAGTAGCATCTCTATAACGACAAAAGGGGGATCAATTTTCGCTCTAGATAGTATGCATTGACAATGCAGTGCAAAGTGCGGGCATTAAAACTGTACTATGTCCGAGCTTTTAATGTATTCTCTGATGGACTAAATTCTACAGCAATCCTATATTTACAGAAGGAATATCTATTACAACTGAAGAGGGTAACCATCGACAATACATTACGGGCTACAGTACTTAGCACGTTACTGAATTCGTTACATCAATCCTTTCACTGACGTTTTATGTTACGTCGCAATCCTTGAGGGCCAAAGGAAGTATACATTGTCGCTCGAGATATTCACCATTGACCACACAGTACTGAGAAGATCAATCTACGCAGAGCCACAGCAATTGCACCAACATGTCCTAATGTGCTCTAAGTCCTATTACTATTCTAGAATGTCCACTGTATAGTTAAATAATCGCTGAGAGTAATGACAATTGAAAACGCATCACTGAGCGTAGCTGTCTAAGCAGCACTGGATCAATTGGACTAACCTGTTCGCTAATCACCTGTCATCTACAGCAATTGTAGAATGCCCAACGCATTCGACAATTTTCGCTAGATATATTGACATACAGGAATAAAGGATTGATTACAGCCATTTATATAGATTTGGAGCTATTGGGATAATACATCATATAAACATTTAGCCTCCTACGCAATTCGGGAATGAAAAATTTATACTTGAATCAATGCTAAAAATAATAGCAATAGGCAATATACTATTGAGTACAGTCAGTATCGACGTGCTGTAACCGTTGGATTAATTTCTTCTCGGATGTGTTTAACTACACAGAAGTTCTAGAGCATTCAAGGACACGACGTATAATTTCTAGGGCTGTTTACTATTGTCAGTTCGGTACTTAGTACACCCACGAACAGAGCACTGTTGCGGTTGGATTAACCTATTCACTGGAGACCTATACTCTGCAGCAATCCTAGAGTGCAAAAAATAGAGATACATTATCCCCCGAGGTATTAACAATTGTCAAAATTGTACTGTGCTGTGCCATCAACACAGTAATGTAGGCGTTGGAATAACTTATTCATTGATGATTTAAATTCCAAAGCAATTCCAGCAAAATCCGCGTACAGTGCCGTTTTGGCGAGAAGCACTTACAGTAGGCAGTACGGTATGTTGTACATACACAAACGGCTCCCTGCAGCTGCTGTATTAATCTGTTCGCTGATGATTTATATTCTACAGCAATTTCAGAATTTTAAAAAATCAGATGCACTGTGCTTCGAAATATTTGAGATTGGCAACACAGTACGGAGTACAGCCATCTAAATTGTAGTTTAGCCGATAGACTAATTTGCACATTAACGACGAAAATTCCGCAGTTATTCTAGAATTATTAATTTAGCGTACGGTTATGGGTATAAATATTTAAAATTGACATTACCGTACTTAGTACATGCAATGACAGAGCTCTGCAGCCGCTGGATTGACGTCATCAAGGATAATTCAGTTTCTGTAGCGATTCTGGGATGACAAACTGCTGATCCATTATAACACCAGGAATTAACAATTGACATAGTCGGACTCAGTATAGACAACATCACAGTAAGGTAATCCATGGACCTAATTATCCACTGATGACTTTGGTTATACAGAAATTCTGGAATAATCGGATCATAGTACAGTTACGGCTAGAGATACTTACAACTGACATTGCGGTACCTAGTGCATGCACCAGCAGAGCTCTATAGCATTCGGATTAATCTGTTGAATGATGACTTTTATTCTACATAGACTCTAGAATGAAATGTGCAGTTTCATTATCCCCCGACATATATGCAAATGACGACACGGTGCAGAGTACAGTCGCCAACACGTTCCTGTTGCCGATGGAACGTTGGAATAATTGGTTCAGTGATGATAAGAGCTTTACAGCCTTTCTAGCATAATCAATGCATAGTTCGCTTGCGGCTAGAGATATTTACAATTGAGAGTACGGTACATAGATTTCATAACGAGCATAGAATGACAAGTGACATATTCCTTACTCCGCGAGGAATTAATTATTGACCATACAGTACTGATTGCAGCCACCATCACAGCACTGTAGCCGTCGCAATAATTCCTTCACTGATGATATAAATACCACAGCAGTTCTGGGATAATGAATGCATTGTGGGGTTATGGCTTGGGATATTTGCAACTGACATTACATTATTCATTATATCCACCAGAGGAACACTCTAGCCGATGGATGATTCTGTACAGTAATGATATAAAAATTATAGCAAATATAAAATGACTAATTACATGTCCATTATACCACCAGGTATTAACACTTGACATAGTAGGGCTGAGTATAGCCCTTATTGCTTTATCGTATGCTTCGGACCAGCCTATTCGCACATGATTTATATTCCACAGCAATTCTATAACAATCAATTTATAGAACCAGTATGTCTAGATATATTTACAATTGACAGCACGGTACGAAGCACATCTACCAACATAGCACCGTCGCCGATTTATTAATCTGTTCGCTGATGATTGACATTCAGCAGCATATCTAAAATGAAAATAGACTATTCCATTGCCCCTCGAGATATATACAGCTGACAATACACTACTGGGTACAGCCATTATCACTGCACTGTATTCGTAGTATTAATATGCGCATTGGTGATTTATATTCCACAGCCATTACGGAATAGTTGACCTATAATACGGTTATATCTAGAGGTACATACAACTGACATTACGGTACTCTTTGGATCCACCAGCAAAACACTGTAGTCTTGGGATTAATCAGTTGAATGATGATTTGGATTTCACAGCGATTATAAAATGACAAATTACATATCCATTAGCCGACGAGATATTAAATGTTGAGAACACCGTAATGAGTGCAGCCATCATCACAGCAACGTATGCGTTGGAATAATTTCTTCATTGACGACCTAAATTCCAAAGCAATTAAAGAACAATCAATGTATAGAGCGGATATGTAGGGTGATATATACAATTGACAATACGGCATTTAGTGCATCTACCAAAAGGCCACACCAGCAGTTGTATTAATATGTTCAATGACGATTTATATTATAAAGCAATCCTAGAATGATAAAGGACAGATCGGTTACGCCTCGAAATATAACTAATTATAGTTCCGTTACGACTCGGGGCGTTAACTATTGACATAGCTGGAATGAGTACAGCCATCGTCATAGTGACGTGGGCGTTGGAATAATTTGTAAAATGTTTATTTACATTCCACCGCCATTCTAGGGTAGATAACGTATGTTACGGATATGTCTTGAGCCATTTACGTTACTGAGTATAGCCATCTTCACAATACTCTAGACATTGTATTAATCTGTCCTCTGAACATCACAGTTGTTCAACAGATACAGAAATGTCATTGGATCCAGCATCTATCGCTGGAGAAATTTACAGATGTTTATACAGAACATGGACAGTATCCGTTCAATTCTTCTGTTGACGGTTGATTTCAATACTATAAGAACTCAAGAATGATCAAAGCATAAATAAAATTCTTCTGTTGACGGTTGATTTCAATACTATAAGGACTCAAGAATGATGAAAGCATAAATCAAATATAAATGTACATATTAACAACTGCTGTACACTCCGAAGTACAGTGATCTACACAGCCCTAAAGCCACTGAATTAACCTGCCTCTGTCCACATATATTATATTGAAATTTTGCAATGATCAATGAATTGGCGAACGGTCGCTGGAGATATTGATAAATGAAAATACAGTACTGAGTGTAGCCATATAAGTAGTTCCATAGCCATTGTGTTACTTCATCAACTGAAAATGTACGCTCCACAGGATTTCAACAATTATCAATAAAAGCATATATAATCGCTGCACACATTAACAATTGACAATATATTACTGAGGACATTCACCATAAAACTACTGCAGCCGCTGGGTTAATTTGCTCACTAATGATGTAAATTCTACTGCAGATCTGGAGTAATGAATGCTTAGATCAGTTATGCTTGGAGATATGTACCGTTCATTGTACGGTACATAGCACGTCCTTCAGCAGAGCACAGTTGACGTTGGATTAACCTGTTGACTGAGGATATATATCCTATAGAAATTCTAGAATGATAACAGACAAATCCACTACCACCCGAGACATAAAGAACTGGCAAAACAGCGATAAGTAAAGCTATTATCACAGTACCCTGGCCGTTGGATTAATTTCTTTACTGATGACTTAAATTCCTCGGTACTTCAAGGATAATCAACGTATACAACAGTCATGGTTAGGGATATTTATAATTCCCTCTGCGGTAGACGGTGTATCCTCCATGAGATCACTGTAGCTGTTGGAGTAGTCTGGCCAATGATTATTTAAATTCCGCAACAGTTATGGAATGATCGATCTACACGTCAGTTATTTCTGGTGATGTTTACACTTCCCAGTACGGTATTAGGTACATCCATCAATAGAGCAACGTAGCCTTTGTATTAACAGCTTCATTGATGATTTAAATTGCATTGCAAGTCTAGGAGAGTCTATACATGGTACGGCTGTGGCTAATGACATTTACATTTAACAGGACATATCCTAAGACATTCATTAAAGAGCTCCGTAGCTGTTGGATTGATCTGATGAATGACGATTTCGATTCTGTAGCAATTGACGAGTCACAATGGTCATACTCGTTATCTCTTTAGATATTAACTGCCAACAGAGTACTCAGTACCGCCATCATCAAATTATTGTAAACATTGGATTAGTCTGTACACGGATGACGTAAATTCGAAAGCAGGTCTAGAGTAACCAACGTAGAGTACAGTTATGACTGAAGATATTTACAGCTAACAGTACGTTTGCTAGTACATCTATCTGCACAGCACCGTAACCGGTGGATTAATCATTTCAGTGAAGGTTTCAATTCCAAAGTAAGTCTAGGACAGTCAATGTACAGTACGGTTATGGCTGGAGTTACTTTCAATTGACAGCGCGTTTCTTCGTACATCCATTAACAGGGCACTGTAGTCGACGAACGGATATGTGCAGTGATGATTGAGATACCACAGGAATTATAAAGTGACAAAGGCAGCTCAAATACCGCTCGAGATATTGGCATTTGGCAACACAGTGCTAAGTACATCCATCATCACAGTACCGTAGCCTTTGAATAAATTTGTTAACGATAAACTTAAATTCCACTGCAGCAACAGAATAATCAATGTTTGCATCAGTTATGCCCAGAAATATGTACAACTATCAATACGGCAGTTCTTACATTCAGCAATAGAGCATTGCAACTGTTGTATTAATACGTTCAATGATGATTAGTTTCCACAGTAGTTGTAGAAGGATCAATGTATACGTTAGTTATATCTAGAGACGTTTACAATTACCAGTGCCGTATTAGGTACATTCATCAGCAGAGAACCCTAGCCGTTCAATAATCAATTTCAGTGGCGATGTAGATTCTATAGCATTTCAAGAATCACAAAGGACAGGTCCGTAATTGCTCCAGATATTAGCAACTGACGACATAGTTCTAAGTGCAGCGATCACCACGGTACTGTAGCCGCTGGATTAATATGATCACTGATGACTTAAATTCCACAGTAGTTCTAGAGTGAACATTGTTTAAAGCAGTTATGCTTAGGGATATTTAAAACTCCAAATGCGGTAGTATGTACATCCAGCGATAGGTAGCCATAGACGTTGGACTGATCTGTTCACTGATGGTGTCAGTTCCATTGCAATTCTAGAATGACAAAGGACTAACCCATTATATTTCTAGATATTAACAAGTGACGAAACGGTACAAAGTACAGCCACCACCACAATACTGTAGCCGCTGTATTATTATCATCACTGACGATGTATATTCCGAAGCTGGTCTATAGTAATCGAAGTAGAGTACTGTTATACCAAGGGATAATAACAACAATGAGAGTACGGTTCTTAGTACACCCATCAACAGATCCCAGGCATGCATAAATATAATTAGGACGTAGTATCTATAGCAATTCTAGAATGGCAAAATACAGATACTTTATAGCTGGAGTTATTAATAATTGACACAACCGTACTGAGTACAACCAGCGTCACAGTACTGTTGCCAATGTATTAATTAACCCACGGACGATGCAAATTCCAAAACAAGTCTAGAATAATCAATGCATGGTACCGTTACGGCTAGAGATATTTGCAATAGATATTACGGTACATAGTACATTCAATAGCAGAACACAGCAGCAGTTGCGTTAACATCTTCAAGGATGAATTAGATTCGGTAGCATTTCTGGAATGAGGAATTGGAGATCCTTTAAGTCGCCTGAAATTAACAATTGATATAGCAACAATGAGTACAGCCACCATTAAGGTACCACAGCCGTTGTATTAATCTGTTCACTGATAATGTACCTTCTACAGCAGCTCTAGAATAATAAATGGATACATCAGTTATGGCTAGATACACCTTTAATTCCCGGTACGGTAATTGCTTCATCTATCAATACAGGACTGTAGCCGTTAGATTAATCACTTCAGTGATCATTTATGTTCCAAAGGGTTTCTATGTTGTTCAGCGCATATTACAGTTATGGCGAGAGATGCTTACAATTGACAGTACAGTACTTAGTACATCCATAAAGCAGAGCATTGTAACCGTTGGTGTCTCCAGTTCAGTGATGATTTAGATTCTATGGTAACTCTAGAATGATAAATGACAGATACGTCACAGCTCGAGGCATTAGCAATTGATACATGAGTACTGAGTGCATCCATCGTCCCAATGGTATAGTCGTTGGACTAATCTGTTCACCGATGATATAAATAGAACGGTAGTTCTAGAGTAATCAATTCAAACGCTAGTTGTGGACAGAGACATTAACACTTCCCAGCACTGTAGTTAGTATATCCACCAAGAGAGCACTGTAGCCGCTGGTATAATCTGTGCGCTCATGATTTAGAACCTAGTGCATTCTAGAATAACAACGGACTGACCCAATGTCGCTCGAGACGGTAACAATTGACGATAGAGTATTGATTGCAGCAATAGTCGCAGTACTTTAGCCGTTGGACTAATTTGTTCAATGACAATTTATGTTTAGCAGCAAATCTAGAGCAATAAATGCATAGTACGGTAGTGTCTAGAGATATTTACACTTGAGAGTACGGCACTGAGTACATGCGCCAGCAGAGCACTGTATCCGTTGAATAAATACCTTTACTGACGATGTTGAGCTTATAGCAGTTATTGAATAACTAAAGGCAGATCCATTACCGTTCGAGTTATTAAGAACTGGCAACGCAGTAATAAGTACAGCCATAATCCCAGTACTCTTGCCGTTATAGTAATCTCTTCAGTGATGATATAAATTACACAGCAGTTGCAGAATAATCAATGTGTACATCTGTTATGGACTTGGATATTTAGATCTCCCAGTGCCGTAATTGTTACATCAACCAGGATAGCACAGTAGCGGCAGGATATAGCGGTACAGTGATGATTTAAATTCCGAAGCATGTCTAGGGCATTCAATGTATATTACGGTTATGGCTGGAGGTACTTACAACTGACATTACGGCGCTTAGTTCATACATTAACAGAGAACTGTAGAAGTTTATTTAAACTCTGCAGTGATGATGTATATTTTAGAGTAATTCATGTTTGACGAAAGCCGGATCCGATATTGCTTGGGATATTCACAATTGACTTAATAGTACTACGTACAGCTATCATAACAGAACTGTAGCTGTTGAATTAATTCGCCCAACGATGATTTATATTCCACAGTATTTCTTGTATAATCAATGTATATATCAGTTACAGCCACAAATATTTACAATTAACAGTACGATGGTCCTTTCTTCCATCGATATATCGCCGTAGCCGTTGGAATAATCGGCACAGTGACGACTTAAATTCCAAGGCAATTCTAGAATATACACTGTTTACGTCAGTTATGGCTAGAGGTATCTACAATTGACAGTACGCTACTTAGTCCATCCATCAACAGAGCGCTGTAGCTTTAAAATAACCTCCACAAGGATGACGTATGTTTTATGGCAATTCTAGTATGACAAGAGACAGATCCATAGCAGCTCGGGATATCAACAGCTAAGAACACAGTACTAAGTACGGTTATCATAGCTGTGCTCTTGCCGTTGTGTTAACCAATTCAGTGATGATTTATGTTCTACTGTAGATCTAGAATAACCAATGCATGCATCAGCTATAGCTAGAGATATTTATAATTCCAGTACGGTAGCTGGTACACCCACCAATAGTGTACTGTAGTCGTTGTATCAATCTGTTCAGTGATGATGCAAATTCCACAGCAGCTCCAGCATTTTCAAAGCATACATGAGTTATGCTTATATGTATTTACAATTCGCAGTACGGCAGTTGGTACGTCCACCAGTTCAGTATTGTAGCCATAGGGTTAAAATGTTCTGTGATGTTTTATATACTGTAGCAATTCTAGAATGGCGAAGTACTGACCCATTATCGCTCGAGATGTTAACAACTGGCGAATCAGAGCTGTGTACAACTATCATTACATTGCTTCAGGTGCTGAACTAATTTGTTAACTTATAATTTATGTAAATGGCAATTCTATAATAATCAATGTATAGTACCGATAAGGCTATTAATATTTACATTTGACAACACGGTACAGAATACAGTCACCAACAGAGCACTGTAACCGCTGTATTAATATATTCAATGTCGATTTACAAACAATAGCAACTCTAGATTGGTAAAAGAGGGAGCCGCTGTACCTCGAGATGTAGACAATTGGCGTAAACGTGCTGAGTACAGCCATCAACAGGGTATGTTAATCATTGGGCTAATTTAATCACTGACGGTTTAATTTGACAGCAATTCTATAATAATCTATGAAAAGTACGGTTTTGGCAGGAAATATTTGCGATTGACAGTGCGGTACCATGGTACTTGCATCAACAGAGGACGGAGGCCGTTGTATAGACATGTTCAATGATGATGTACATTCTATAGCAAATCCAGAATGACGAAGAACATATCCGATGCAGCCCGAGATATTAACGATTGACAAGACGGGAACGAGCACAGCCATCACCACAGTACCGCTGCCGTCAGATTAATGTGTTTTCTGAAAGTATAAATTCCAATGCAATTCTAGAATGGCAAGGCACTGACCAATTATCTCACGAGATATTATCAGCTGACGAAGCAGTACTGCATATAGCTGTCAACACTGTACTTTAGACGTAGGACCAATCCTTTCAATTGTAATATTTATCTTAATAGGAATTCTGGAACAATCAGTGTATAGTACTGTCATGGCTAGAGATATTTGCATTTGACAGTACGGCTCTCAGTACATCCATCTATAGAGCACTGTAACCGTTGGATTAATCTCTTCCGTGACGATTTAAGAGATTTCGCATTTTTAGAATGGCATTGGACAGACCCGTCATCGCTCGAGTCATTCGCAATTGACAAAAGGGCCCTATGTGCAGCCATCATAACAGTTCATTAGCCTTTGGGACAATTTCTTCACTGATAACTTAAATTTGACAGTAATTCTAGAATAAGCAGCATATTATACGTTTACGCCTACAGATATTTACAATTGACAGTACGGTACACTGTACATAAAACAACAGTCCGCTGTAGCTGTCTAAAGACCTGATCGATGATGATGTAGGTGGTATTGCTACTCTAGAATGACAAAAGGCACATCTGTTACTGCTCGGGATAGTTACAATTACCGCAACGGCACTGAGTACTGCCACCATCACGCCAATGCAGCGGTATGAATAACGTGTTCTCTGGTGATATAGACTGCGCCTCAATTCCAGAACGGCAAAAGAGTGACCTATTTTCACTCGAGAAATTAACAGTTGACGAAACAATACTGAATGCAGCCATCATCACGCAACTTCAGCCGTTGGTACAATTACTTTACTGCTAATTCAATAATGACAGCAATTCTAGAGTAGTCAGTATATACTACCAATATGGCTAGAAAAATTTGCAATGGGCAGTACGTTTCGTAGTACATCCACCAGCGGAGCACTGTGTACATTGAAATATGCTCTTCAGCGACGTTGTAGGTTCTATAGGAATTCTGCAATGATGTATGACACATCCATTATCGCACGAGATACTATGGGTTGACGAAACTGTGCCCAACAAGTCCATTATAACAGTGCTTCAGCCATTGTGATAATTTGTTCACTGAGAATGTAAGTTTAACAGCAATTCTAGAATGACCAATATGTGGTACGGTTATGACTGGAGATATTTGCAATTGACGGTATGCTACTTAGTACACCCACCAATAGTGCACTGTAGCCGTTGTACTTTTGTGTTGAATGATCTCCTAAGTTCCACACCATTTCTAGAAGAACCAATGTATACATCAGGTATGCATAGATACATTTACAACTCCCAGTACGGTAGTTGGTGCATCCATCAAGAGAGCAATGTATCTGTTGGATTTAACTGCCCAGTGATAATTTAAAATCCACAGTAGTTCTAGAGAAATCAATGTATACATCAACTATGGCTAGCGATGTTTACAATTCCCAGTAATATATTAAGTGTATCCATCAGTAGAGCACTGCAGGCGTTGAATTAGTCTGTTCGGTGATGATTAAAGTACTATAGCAATTTTAGAATGGCAAAGGACTTTCCCATTGTCGCTCTAGACGCTAACAAGTGACGAAACCGTACTGATTACAGCTATCATCACTGTACTATAACCGTTGGATTAATATGTTCACTGATTATATATATTCCGTAGTTCAAGGATAATCAGTGTATATATCCATTATGTATAGAGATATTAACAATTCCTATTACGTTAGTCGGTACATCAACCCAGAGAGCATGTTAGTCACTGGATTAATCAGCTCAGTGATGCTTTGCGTCCTACTGCAATTCTGGATCGTCAAAGGACTGACCCATTATGGCTCGCGGTATTAACAGTTGACGAATCAGTACTGTGTACAGCAATTGTCAGTGTACATTAGCCATTGGAATAGTATGCACACTGATAACTTGTGTCTAGCAGCAATTCTACAATAATCAATGTATAGTACGGATATGGCTGGAGAAATTTACAATTGATAGTACGGTACTTAGTACATATATCAAGAAAGCACTGTTGCCGTGAGATTAATCGGTTAACTGATGACTTATATTCCACAGCAATTCTAGAATGAAAAAGGACAGAACCATTCTTCCTCGAGACATATGAAATTGACGACAAGGTACAGAGTGCAGCCGTCAAAACGGTAATGTAGCCGATGGATTAATTTGTCCATTCATAATGAATGTTCCTCAGGCATTATAGAATAGTTAATGTATAGTACGGTTCTGGGGAGGGATATTCACAACTGACATTGCCGTACTCAGAGCATCCACGAGCAGGGTGCTATAGCATTTGGATTAATATGTGCAATGATGACTTAGATATTGCAGCAATTATCGAATGAAAAATGACAGATCCATTATCCATCGAGATATTAAGAATTGACAACACAGTACTGGGTGCAGCCATCATCACAGTACTGTTGCGGTTGGAACAATTAGTTCATTAAAGATTTAAATCCCAAAGCATCCCTTGAATAATGAAGGCATAGAATGGTTGTTGCTAGTGACATATACAATTGACATTGCGGTACGTAGTACACCTACCGACAGAGCGCTGTTGCTTTTGGATTAATCCGTTCACAGGTGACTTATGATCTACAGCAATACTCGAATGAAAATTGCAGATCCATTATCCTTCGACATATCTACAATCGATAAGGCAGTACGGAGTACAGTCACCATTGCCATACCCTAGCCGATGGATTAATAGGGCCATCGATGACCTAAAATCCACAGTCATTCAAGAATAATTAAGGTTTGGTACGGCTATCGTTAGAGATACTTTCAATTCACGTCACGCTACTTAGTACATCCAATAGCAAAGGTCTGCAGCTGTTGTACTTACCACTTTGATAATGATACAGGTTCTGTGGCAATTCTAGAATGACAAATTGCAGATCCGTCATTTCGCAACGAATTAACGGTTCACCTAGCCGGACTGAGTACAGCCATCGTCACAGTAACATAATCGTTGGAATAATTTGTTCATTGATGACTTAAATTTCAAGGCAAGCCTAGCATAATCAATGTATAGAAAGGTTATAGCTTAGGATATATGCAATTTACAATGCGAAACACATTGTGTCTACAAAAAGGGGCACTATTTGCGTTAGATTGATCTGTTCATTGGTGATTTATATTCTACAGCAATGCTAGATCCATTATCCCTCGATATGTTTGCAATCGGCAACACCGTCCGCTGTAGGGTCGTTATGGCTGTACTGCAGACGATGGAATAATTTTTACACTTATGACAGAAATTCCAAAGCAATTCTTGATTAATCTCTTTATAGTACGGTTATATATATGTATATTTATAAATGACAGCACGTTACTTATTACATCCGTCAACAGAGCACTATAGCATTTCGGATAATCTGTTCATTTATAATGCATATTTTGTAGCAATTTCAGAATGATAGAAGACTGATCACTTATAGCTCGGAATATTACCAATTGGCGTAACAGTACTGCGTACCACCACCGTCACAGTAAAGGATCCGCAGGAATTATCTGTTCAGTGATGACTTAAATACAACAGTAGACTTAAAATAGTCAAAGTAATCATCCGTTGTGGCTAGAAATATTTACAAATCCCAGAGCGGGATCCACCAACACGGTATAGCAGCAGTTGCACTGATCTGATCAGTGGTGACTTTAATTACACAGCAGCTTTAGAATATTCAATGTATACGTCAGCTATGGCTGGAGATATTGACTATACCCAATACAGTACTAGGTACATCCACCAATAGAGCAATGTAACCGTTGGATCAAGCTGTTCAGTGATGATTTGAATCCTATTGCAATTCTGGAATGACAGAGGACTGGGCCATCATCGCTCTAGACATTAACAACTGACGGAATGGTACTGAGTACTACCATCTTCACAATACTTTTACCGTAGGACTAACTAGTCAACTGACAATTTAAGTATAACAACAATTGTACAATAACCATCGTATAGTACTGTTGCAGCTAGAGATATTTGCAATTGACAGTGCGGCTCTCAGCACATTCACCAGCGCAGCACTGCTGCCGTTGTATAAATCTGTTTATTGATGATTTAAGTTCCTTTGTGCTTCTATAATTGCTTCGGACGGACCCGTTATCGCTTGAGACGTTAACATCTGACGAAACAGAACAGAGTACATCCATCATCACAGATCTGTAGCTGCTGCATTAATTTGTTCACTGATGAGGTATGTTACAAGGCTAGTTTAGAGTAATCAATAAGCAGTACGGTCGTTGCTAGAGATTATTATAGATTTGAGTACGTTTCTTAATACATCCATCGTTAGAGCACTGTAGAATTGGATTGGTCTGTTCAACCATGTCATATATTCCGCAGCAGTTGCAGAAATATCAATGCATGAACGAGTTATGGCTATGTGTATTTACAGCTGACAGTACGTTCGTTTCTGAGAGCATCCGTCGGCAGAGCTCTGTGGCCGTTGGATATATCTGTTCATCGATGACTTATATTTCATTGGAATTATGGAATGACAAAGGACAGACCCACTACCGCTCGAGATATTAACAACTGACGACTAAGTGCTGAATAAAGCCATCATCAGGATAGACCTGTTCTGTGATGTTTTAAATTCCGCAGTGTCTCTGAAGTGATCGATGTATGCATCAGTTGTGTATGGAGACGTTTAGAATTCCCCGCTCGGTATCAGATACATGCACAAGTAGAGCACAGCAGCCATTGGATTAAGCATGTCAGTGATTATTTAATTTCCGAAGCAAGTTTTGGGTAGTCAATGTGGAGTATTGCTATGGTTACAGATATTTACAGTTGACAGTGTTGTTCGTAGTACGTCCAACGACATGGCACTGTAGCCGTTGTGCTGATCTATTCAATGATTATTTAGAACCGAAGGCAATTCCAGAACTACCCACGGCAGATCCATTAAACTTCAAGATAGTAACAACGATCGACACAGTAGTGTTTACAGCCACCATCATGGTACTGCAGCCGATGGATTTGTTCCTTCACTGAAGACTTGAATTCCACAGCAGTGCAAGAATGATCAATGTACTCATCAGTTATTTCTAGAGATATTTTCAATTGCTGGTACAGTAGTTGGTTCACCCACTAATATAGCAATGTAGCCGTTGGATTAATCTGCTCAGCGATGAGTTAAATGGTTCTGCACTTCTAGATCGGCAAAGGACTAACCTATTATCGCTAGAGACGTTAGGAATTGACGAAACGGTACTCAGAACAGCATTAGCCACAGTGCTTTAGCCGTTGCACAAATTTTATCACTCATAATCCATGTATAACAGGAATTCTAGATTTATAAGTGTATAGTTCGGTTATGGTTATAGGTGCTTACAACTGACAGTAAGGTGCTTCGTACATCCTCCAACATAACACTGTAGCAGTTGAATTATCCTGTTCGATGATGACTTAGGTTCTATAGCAGTTCTAGAGTGACAATAAAGGGATCCGTTGCATTTCGTCATGTTATCAATTGACATAATGGTACTGTATGCAGCCACAATGTCGGTATTGCGTATCTTTTATTAATCTATTCACGTATGATTTGAATTCGACGGTAGTTCAGGAATATTCAGTGCATACATGAGGCAATGCTAGAGATATTTAACACTCCCGTTACGGAATTTTGTTCGTCCACCAATAGAACACAGTTGCCTTTGGAATAACACGTTCAGTGATGATTTAGGTTCTATCTCAATTTCTGAATGACAAAGGAGTGGCCCATTATAACTCCAGACATGAACAAGCGACGAAACGGTGCTGAGAACATCCATTACGACAGTACTTTAGCCGTTGGAATAAATTGTCGCTTACTACTTAAGCTCAGCATCAACTCTGGAATAATCATTGTATAGTACGGTTATGGGAAAAGAAGATTGCACTTGACAGTGCGTTTCTCAGTAAGTCCATCAACATAGCACTGTAGCTGCTGGATTGAACTGTTCAATGACGATTTATATTCCTTATCAACTATAAGATGACAAAAACCGAGTTCATTATCTCTCGAGAAGTTAACAACTGGCAACAGAGTACTAAATACAGCATTCACCACAGAACTGCAGCCTTTGGATTAAAATGTTATCTGATGATATATGTTCCATAGAAGTTCGAGAATGATAAATGTATTCGTCAGTTGTGGATATGGACGTTTACGATTACCAGTGCGGCAGTAGGATCATCCACCAATACAGTACTGCAGCAGCTGGATTTGTCTGCTCAGTGATGATATAAATTCAATTGCAATTTTAGAATGACAAAGGACTGACCCACTATCCCTCGAGACATTAACAATTTCCATAACAGTGCGGAGTTCAGGCATCATCACAATGCTCCATGCGCTGGATTCCACATTAGTTCTAGAATGATCAATGGATACACAATTTATGGATAGAGACAGCCATCACCGAAGTATATTACACGTTGGAACAATTTCTTCACTGATAATATAAATTCTGTCAGCAATTCTAGAATAATTAAAGCATTGTACGGCTATGGCTTGAGATAATTGCAAGTGACAGCACGGTACTTGATGCATCCAACTGCAGCCGTTGGATTAACGTGTACACTAATAGCTAAATTTCTGTAGCAACTGTAGAATTGCAAAAGAAACGTCCGCTTTAGCTCGAGACAATAACAATTGACCACAGGGTTACTGAGTACAGCCACCGCCACATTACTGCAGACTATAGATTAATCTGTTCCAAGATGATATATGTACTGTAGCAATTCTGGAATGTCAATGGGCTCATCTGTTATCGGTCGAGATATTAACAACTGGCCCTTCAGTACCAGTTAGAGCCATCGTAAGGTTACTACAGCCGGTTGATTAATATGTTCACTGGTGATTTATATTTCACAGTAGTTCTAGAATAATCAGTGCGTACAACAGTCATTGCTAAGGATATTTACAATTCCCAGTACAGTATTTGGTGCATCCACAAGTGCAGCGCCGTATCCGTTGGACTAATCTTTTCAGTGATGACTTAAATTCTTCGATAGTTCTAGAATAACCAATGTAGACATCAGTTATGGCCTAGAGATGTTAGAATTCCCTGTACGGTAGTTGATACATCCACCAATAGAGCATTGCAGCAATTGGATTATCCTATCCAGAGGTACTTTATATCCTATTGCAATGCTAGGGTGACAGACGTCTGACCCAATATCGCTCGAGATACTAACAATTGACACAACAGTAATGAGTACAATTCTCATCGGCGTACTTTAGCCGCTGGACAAATTTTTTCAAAGATAAGTTGAATTTAGCAGCAATTCTAGAGTAATCGATGCATTAAACACTTACGGCAAGAGATATTTGCAATTGACAGTATAGCACCCAGTACATCCTTTAACAGGGCACTGAAGCCGTTGGATTGATCTGCTCAATGATGATTTATGTTTCATAGCAATGCTATAATGACAAATGGCAAATCAATTGCCGCTCGTGGAATTAACGGCTGACCACACGGTACTACGTACAGCCATCATCACAGTACTGTAGCCGTTGCATTAATCTGTTCAGTGACGGTTCAAATTCCACTGCAGTGCTAGAATATTCAATGTACAAATCAGATATGGTTGGACATATTTACAAATTGCAGTCCGGTAGACGGTACATCCACCGATGGCGTGCTGTTGTCGTTGGATTAATCTGTCCAATGCCGATTCAGGTCCCAGAGCAGTTCTACTATAGCAATTTACTAACCCATTGTCGCTCGAGACATTAAAGGTTGACGAAACGTTACTGAGTACAGTCATTACCACAGTACCTTTGCCGCTGGATGAATCTGTTCACTGATAATTAAAATCAAACAGCAACTCTAGAACAATCAGAGTGTAGCATGTCTACGGGCAGGGACATATACTATTGGCAGAACGGTACTTAGTGCAAGCATCAACAGAGAGTTGTAGCAGTTGAATAAACCTTCTCCATGATGATGTAGATTTTATTGCAATCCTATAATGCCAAAGGTAGATCCATTACCGCTCGAGATAGTAATAATTGACAAATGAGTTCTAAGTACGGACGCCATCACATTGCACTAGCCGTTGCATTAATCTGACCAGTGATGGTTTAAATTCCACAGCAGGTTTAGGTTATTCAATGCATGCACCAGATATAGCTAGAGATATTTACAATTCCCAGTACGGTAGTTGATACGTCCACCGATTAGTCACTGTAGTCGTTGGATTCATCTGTTCGCTGCTGATTTAGATTCCATAGCAATTCCAGAATAAAAAGGACTAACCCATTATCGCTCGAGACATTAAAAGTTGACGAAAGAGTACTGAGTACAGCCATCATCACGTTGCTTTAGCCGTTGGACTATTTCCTTCACTGATAATTTAACTATAACAGCAATTCTAGAATAATCAATTTATAGTACCGTTATGACTGGAGATATTTACAATTGAGAGTGCTGTACTTAGTATAGTTAGCACCTCGAGCTATAACGGATCTGTCTTTTCTCCTTTCAGTGTAGCTACAGAGTCTACATCATCATTGAGCGGCCTTATTCAGCGGCTACAGTGTTCTGTTGATGGATGTACGAAGCTACGTACTGTCAAATGTAAATATCTGTAGCCACAACCGTACTATAAATTTGGTATCCTAGAATTGCTGTTCAATTCAAATTATAAGTCAACAGATTAGTCCAGCCTCTGATGTACTGTGATGATGGCTGTACGCTGTACCGTTTCGTTAATTACTAATGATACGAGAGATAATGTGCTAGTACTTTGCCATACTACAAATGCAACAGTATTTATATCATCATTGAAAAGGTTAATCCAGCGGCTGCACTGATCTACTGGAGGATGATACATATAGACTACTGGAACTGGTAAACACCTCTAGCCATAACTAGTGTATATATTGTTTATTTTAGATCTACTATGTAACTTAAATCATCGCTGAACAGATTATTTCAACGGCTACATTTTTCAGTTTATGGATGTACCAACTACTGTGCTGGGGATGGTACATATCTCTAGCCATAACTGATGTATACATTAGTTATTGTGGAAATAATGTTGAAGCAAAGTCGTCGCTCAACAGACTATTCCAGCGTCAGCGGTGATCCATTTTTGGATACAACGACAACCGCACAGGAAATTGTAAATACCTCTAGATATAACTGACGGATACATCGATTATTCTACAATTACTTTGGAAATTAGGACGTCAGAGAATAGAATAGACCAACGGCTGCAATACTGTTATGATGGCTGCACGCAGTACGGTTGTGTCGATAGTCAATGTCTCGCGACATATTTCTGATCCGACATTTATCACTCTATAGTTGCTATATGATCTGAGCAACCAATGATCAGGTTATATCACCGGCTGCAGTGCTCGCTTGATTGATGTACTAAGCAGCGTACAGTCAATTTTTAATGCCTTTAGCCATAACCGTGCTATACATTGATTACTCTACAAATGCTGTTAAAATTAAGGTACAAGTGAAAAATTAGACTAACAGCTAAGGAAATGTGATGATGGCTGTACTCACTACACATCGTAATGTGTTACATTCTCGAGCCACTATGAGCTATTCCTTTGTCATTCTAGAATTGCAACAGAATTGGTGTCAACTCTGAACATGTCAAGGCAACGTCTACATTGCTCTATTGGTGGATGCTCCATCTACTCTACTGGGAACAGTAAATGTATCTAGCCTTTCCTGATGTGCACAGCGACTATTTTACAACTACCGTAGAATATATATCATCGCTGAACAGATTAATCCAGGAGCTGCAGTGTTGTGATGATGAATCAGTACTTTTATGTCAATTTTTAATATCTCGAGCTGTAACAAATCTGCCTTTTGTCATTCAAGGATTGCTGTATTACATAAATCACTATTGAATAGGTTAATCCAACGCCAAAAGTGCTCTGTTGACGGATACAATATCTATAGAGCGCTGTAACCGTTGGATTAATCTCTTCCGTGGCGATTTAAGAGATTTCGCATTTTTAGAATGGCATTGGACAGACCTGTCATCACTCGAGTCATTCGCAATTGACAAAAGGGCCCTGTGTGCAGCCATCATAACAGTTCATTAGCCTTTGGAACAATTTCTTCTCTGATAACTTAAATTTGACAGTAGTTCTAGAGTAAGCAGCGTATTACACGTTTACGCCAACAGATATTTACAATTGACAGTACGGTACACTGTACATCAAACAGCAGTCCACTGTAGCTGTCTAAAAACCTGATCGATGATGATGTAGGTGGTATTGCTACCCGAGAATGACAAAAGGCACATCTGTTAATGCTCGGGATAGTTACAATTACCGTAACGGCACTGAGTACTGCCACCATCACACCAATGCAGCGGTATGAATAACGTGTTCTCTGGTGATATAGACTGCGCCTCAATTCCAGAACGGCAAAAGAGTGACCCATTTTCGCTCGAGACATTAACAGTTGACGAAACAATACTGAATGTTGCCATCATCACGCAACTTCAGCCGTTAGTACAATTACTTTACTGCTAATTCAATAATGACAGCAATTCTAGAGTAGTCTGTATATACTACCATTATGGCTAGAAAAATTTGCAATTGCCAGTACGTTTCATAGTACATCCACCAGCGGAGCACTGTGTACATTGAAATAAGCTCTTCAGCGACGTTGTAGGTTCTATAGGAATTCTACAATGATGTACGACACATCCATTATCGCACGAGATACTAAGGGTTGACGAAACTGCGCCCAACACGTCCATTATAACAGTGCTTCAGCCATTGTCATAATTTGTTCACTGAGAATGTGAGTTCAACAGCAAATCTAGAATGACCAATATGTGGTACGGTTATGGCTGGAGATATTTGCTACTTAGTACACCCACCAATAGTGCACTGTAGCCGTTGTACTTTTGTGTTGAATGATCTCCTAAGTTCCACACCATTTCTAGAAGAACCAATGTATACATCAGGTATGCATAGATAAATTTACAACTCCCAGTACGGTAGTTGGTGCATCCATCAATAGAGCACTGTATCTGTTGGATATAACTGCCCAGTGATAATTTAAAATCCACAGTAGTTCTAGAGAAATATAGAACACTGTATCTGTTGGATATAACTGCCCAGTGATAATTTAAAATCCACAGTAGTTCTAGAGAAATCAATGTATTCATCAACTATGGCTAGCGATGTTTACAATTCCCAGTAATATATTAAGTGTATCCATCAGTAGAGCACTGCAGGCGTTGGATTAGTCTGTTCGGTGATGATTAAAGTACTATAGCAATTTTAGAATGGCAAAGGACGTTCTCATTGTCGTTCTAGACGCTAACAAGTGACGAAACTGTACTCATTACAGCTATCATCACTGTACTATAACCGTTGGATTAATATGTTCACTGATTATATATATTCCGTAGGTCAAAGATAATCAGTGTATATATCCATTATGTATAGAGATATTAACAATTCCTAGTACGTTAGTCGGTACATCAACCCAGAGAGCATGTTAGTCAC
Organism: Eufriesea mexicana; assembly: GCF_001483705.2. NCBI lineage: Eukaryota > Metazoa > Arthropoda > Insecta > Hymenoptera > Apidae > Eufriesea > Eufriesea mexicana. The sequence continues at coordinate 64,171 of NW_016912806.1, forward strand.
TGGATTAATCAGCTCAGTGATGCCTTGCGTCCTATTGCAATTCTGGATCGTCAAAGGACTGACCCATTATGGCTCGCGGTATTAACAGTTGACGAATCAGTACTGTGTACAGCAATCGTCAGTGTACATTAGCCATTGGAATAGTATGCACACTGATAACTTGTGTCTAGCAGCAATTCTACAATAATCAATGTATAGTACGGATATGGCTGGAGAAATTTACAATTGATAGTACGGTACTTAGTACATCTATCAAGAAAGCACTGTTGCCATAAGATTAATCGGTTAACTGATGACTTATATTCCACGGCAATTCTAGAATGAAAAAGGACAGATCCATTCTTCCTCGAGACATATGAAATTGACAACAAGGTACAGAGTGCAGCCGTCAAAACGGTAATGTAGCCGATGGATTAATTTGTCCATTCATAATGAGTGTTCCTCAGGCATTATAGAATAGTTAATGTATAGTACGGTTCTGGGGAGGGATATTCACAACTGACATTACCGTACTCAGAGCATCCACCAGCAGGGCGCTATAGCATTTGTATTAATATGTGCAATGATGACTTAGATATTGCAGCAATTATCGAATGAAAAATGACAGATCCATTATCCATCGAGATATTAAGAATTGACAACACAGTACTGGGTGCAGCCATCATCACAGTCCTGTTGCGGTTGGAACAATTAGTTCATTAAAGATTTAAATTCCAAAGCATCCCTTGAATAGTGAAGGTATAGAATGGTTGTTGCTAGTGACATATACAATTGACATTGCGGTACGTAGTACACCTACCGACAGAGCGCTGTTGCCTTTGGATTAATCCATTCACAGGTGACTTATGTTCTACAGCAATACTCGAATGAAAATTGCAGATCCATTATCCTTCGACGTATCTACAATCGATAAGGCAGTACGGAGTATAGTCACCATCGACATACCCTAGCCGATGGATTAATAGGGCCATCGATGACCTAAAATCCACAGTCATTCAAGAATAATTAAGGTTTGGTACGGCTATCGTTAGAGATACTTTCAATTCACGTTACGCTACTTAGTACATCCAATAGCAAAGGTCTGCAGCTGTTGTACTTACCACTTTGATAATGATATAGGTTCTGTAGCAATTCTAGAATGACAAATTGCAGATCCGTCATTTCGCAACGAATTAACGGTTCACCTAGCCAGACTGAGTACAGCCATCATCACAGTAACATAATCGTTGGAATAATTTGTTTGTTGATGACTTAAATTTCAAGGCAAGCCTAGCATAATCAGTGTATAGAAAGGTTATTGCTAAGGATATATGCAATTTACAATGCGGAACACATTGTGTCTACAAAAAGGGGCACTATTTGCGTTAGATTGATCTGTTTATTGGTGATTTATATTCTACAGCAATGGTAGAAAGAAATATGCGGATCCATTATCCCTCGATATGTTTGCAATCGGCAACACCGTCCGCTGTAGGGTCGTCATGGCTGTACTGCAGACGATGGAATAATTTTTACACTTATGACAGAAATTCCAAAGCAATTCTTGATTAATCTCTTTATAGTACGGTTATATATATGTATATTTATAAATGACAGCACGTTACTTATTACATCCGTCAACAGAGCACTATAGCATTTCGGATAATCTGTTCATTTATAATGCATATTTTGTAGCAATTTCAGAATGATAGAAGACTGATCCCTTATAGCACGGAATATTACCAATTGACGTAACAGTACTGCGAACCACCACCGTCACAGCAAAGGATCCGCAGGAATTATCTGTTCAGTGATGACTTAAATACAACAGTAGACCTAGAATAGACAATGTAATCATCCGTTGTGGCTAGAGATATTTACAAATCCCAGAGCGGGATCCACCAACACGGTACAGCAGCAGTTGCACTGATCTGATCAGTGGTAACTTTAATTACACAGCAGCTTTAGAATATTCAATGTATACGTCAGCTATGGCTGGAGATATTGACTATACCCAATACAGTACTAGGTACATCCACCAATAGAGCAATGTAACCGTTGGATCAAGCTGTTCAGTGATGATTTGAATCCTATTGCAATTCTGGAATGACAGAGGACTGGGCCATCATCGCTATAGACATTAACAACTGACGGAGTGGTACTGAGTACTACCATCTTCATAATACTTTTATCGTAGGACTAACTAGTCAACTGACAATTTAAATATAACAGCAATTGTACAATAACCATCGTATAGTACTGTTGCAGCTAGATATATTTGCAATTGACAGAGCAGCTCTCAGCACATTCACCAGCGGAGCACTGTTGCCGTTGTATAAATCTGTTTATTGATGATTTAGGTTCCTTTGATCTTCTATAATTGCATAGGACGGACCCGTTATCGCTTGAGACGTTAACATCTGACGAAACAGAACAGAGTACATCCATCATCACAGATCTGTAGCTGCTGCATTAATTTGTTCACTGATGAGGTATGTTACAAGGCTAGTCTAGAGTAATCAATAAGCAGTACGGTCGTTGCTAGAGATTATTATATATTTGAGTACGTTTCTTTATACATCCATCGTTAGAGCACTGTAGAATTGGATTGGTCTGTCCAACAATGTCATATATTCCGCAGCAGTTGCAGAAATGCATGAACGAGTTATGGCTATGGGTATTTACAGCTGACAGTACGTTCGTTTCTTAGAGCATCCGTCGGCAGAGCTCTGTAGCCGTTGGATTTATCTGTTCAACGATGACTTATGTTTCATTGGAATTATGGAATGACAAAGGACAGACCCACTACCGCTCGAGATATTAACAACTGACGACTAAGTGCTGAATACAGCTATCATCACGATACTGCAACCGTTGGATTGACCTGTTCTGTGATGTTTTAAATTCCGCAGTGTCTCTGAAGTGATCGATGTGTGCATCAGTTGCGTATGGAGACGTTTAGAATTCCCCGTTCGGTATCAGATACATGCACAAGTAGAGCACAGCAGCCGTTGGATTAAGCATGTCAGTGATTATTTAATTTCCGAAGCAAGTTTTAGGTATTCAATGTGGAGTATTGTTATGGTTACAGATATTTACAGTTGACAGTGTTGTTCGTAGTACGTCCAACGACATGGCACTGTAGCCGTTGGGCTGATCTATTCAATGACTATTTAGAACCCAAGGCAATTCCAGAACTACCCACGGCAGATCCATTAACCTTCGAGATATTAACAGCGATCGACACAGTAGTGTGTACAGCCACCATCATGGTACTGTAGCCGATGGATTTGTTCCTTCACTGAAGACTTGAATTCCACAGCAGTGCTAGAATGATCAATGTACTCATCAATTATTTCTAGAGATATTTTCAATTGCTGGTACAGTAGTTGGCACACCCACTGATATAGCAATGTAGCCGTTGGATTAATCTGCACAGCGATGAGTTAAATGGTTCTGCACATCTAGATCGGCAAAGGACTAACCTATTATCGCTAGAGACGTTAGGAATTGACGAAACGGTACTCTGAACAGCATTAGCCACAGTGCTTTTGCCGTTGCACCAATTTGATCACTCATAATCCATGTATAACAGGAATTCTTGATTTATAAGTGTATAGTTCGGTTATGGTTATAGGTGCTTACAACTGACAGTAAGGTACGTCGTACATCCTGCAACATAACACTGTAGCAGTTGAATTATCCTGTTCGATGATGACTTAGGTTCTATAGCAGTTCAAGAGTGACAATAGAGGGATCCGTTGCATTTCGTCATGTTATCAATTGACATAATGGTACTGTGTGCAGCCACAATGTCGGTACTGCGTAACTTTTGTTAATCTATTCACGTATGATTTGAATTCCACGGTAGTTCAGGAATATTCAGTGCATACATGAGGCAATGCTAGAGATATTTAACACTCCCGTTACGGAATTTGGTTCGTCCACCAATAGAACACAGTTGCCTTCGTAATAACACGTTCAGTGATGATTTAAGTTCGATCTCAATTTCTGAATGACAAAGGAGTAGCCCATTATAACTCCAGACATGAACAAACGACGAAACGGTGCTGAGAACATCCATTACGACAGTACTTTAGCCGTTGGAATAAATTGTCGCTTACTATTTAAGCTCAGCATCAATTCTGGAATAATCATTGTATAGTACGGTTATGGGAAAAGTAGATTGCACTTGACAGTGCGTTTCTCAGTAAGTCCATTAACATAGCACTGTAGCTGCTGGATTGATCTGTTCAATGACGATTTATATTCCTTATCTACTAGAGGATGACAAAAACCGAGTCCATTATCTCTCGAGAAGTTAACAACTGGCAACAGAGTACTAAATACAGCCTTCACCACAGAAATGCAGCCTTTGGATTAAAATGTTATCTGATGATATATGTTCCATAGAAGTTCGAGAATGATAAATCTATACGTCAGTTGTGGATAGGGACGTTTACGATTACCAGTGCGGCAGTAGGATCATCCACCAATACAGTACTGCAGCAGCTGGATTAGTCTGCTCAGTGATGACATAAATTCAATTGCAATTTTAGAATGATAAAGGACTGACCCACTATCCCTCGAGACATTAACAATTTCCATAACAGTGCGGAGTTCAGGCATCATCACAATACTCCATGCGCTGGATTCCACATTAGTTCTAGAATGATCAATGGATACACAATTTATGGACAGAGACAGCCATCACCGAAGTATATTACACGTCGGAACAATTTCTTCACTGGTAATATAAATTCTGTCAGCAATTCTAGAATAATTAAAGCATTGTACGGCTATGGATGGAGATAATTGCAAGTGACAGCACGGTACTTGATGCATCCATCAGCAGAGCACTGCAGCCGTTGGATTAACGTGTACACTAACAGCTAAATTTCTGTAGCAACTGTAGAATTGCGAAAGAAACGTCCGCTTTAGCTCGAGACAATAACAATTGACCACAGGGTTACTGAGTACAGCCACCGTCACATTACTGCAGACTATAGATTAATCTGTTCCACGACGATATATATACTGTAGCAATTCTGGAATGTCAAAGGGCTCATCTGTTATCGGTCGAGATGTTAACAACTGGCCCTTCAGTACCAGTTAGAGCCATCGTAAGGGTACTACAGCCGTTTGATTAATATGTTCACTGGTGATTTATATTTCACAGTAGTTCTAGAATAATCAGTGTATACAACAGTCATTGCTAAGGATATTTACAATTCCCAGTACGGTACTTGGTGCATCCACAAGTGCAGCGCCGTATCCGTTGGACTAATCTTTTCAGTGATGACTTAAATTCCTCGACAGTTCTAGAATAACCGATGTAGACATCAGTTTTGGCCTAGACTAGGGTGACAGACGTCTGACCCAATACCGCTCGAGATACTAACAATTGACGTAACAGCAATGAGTATAGTCCTCATCGGCGTGCTTTAGCCGCTGGACAAATTTTTTCAAAGATAAGATGAATTTAGCAGCAATTCTAGAGTAATCAATGCATTAAACACTTGTGGCTAGAGATATTTGCAATTGACAGTATGGCACCCAGTACATCCTTTAACAGGGCACTGAAGCCGTTGGATTGATCTGCTCAATGATGATTTATAATCGATATCAATGCTATAATGACAAATGGCAAATCAATTGCCGCTCGTGGCATTAACGGCTGACCACACGGTACTACGTGCAGCCATCACCACACTACTGTAGCCGTTGCATTAATCTGCTCAGTGACGGTTCAAATTCCACTGCAGTGCTAGAATATTCAATGTACGAATCAGATAAGGCTGGACATATTTACAAATCGCAGTCCGGTAGGCGGTTCATCCACCGATTGCGTGCTGTAGTCGTTGGATTAATCTGTCCAGTGCCGATTCAGGTCCCAGAGCAGTTCTGCTTTAGCAATTTACTAACCCATTATCGCTCGAGACATTAAAGGTTAACGAAACGTTACTGAGTACAGTCATTACCACAGTACCTTTGCCGCTGGATGAATCTGTTCACTGATAATTAAAATCAAACAGCAACTCTAGAACAATCAGAGTGTAGCATGTCTACGGGCAGAGACATATACTATTGGCAGAACGGTACTTAGTGCAAGCATCAACAGAGAGTTGTTACAGTTGAATAAACCTTCTCCATGATGATGTAGACTTCATTGCAGTCCTATAATGCCAAAGGTAGATCCATTACCGCTCGAGATAGTAATAATTGACAAATGAGTTCTAAGTACGGACGCCATCACATTGCACTAGCCGTTGCATTAATCTGACCAGTGATGGTTTAAATTCCACAGCAGGTTTAGGTTATTCAATGCATGCACCAGATATAGCTAGAGATATTTACAATTCCCAGTGCGGTAGTTGATACGTACCGGTTTAGTCACTGCAGTCGTTGGATTCACCTGTTCGCTGCTGATTTAGATTCCATAGCAATTCCAGAAAGAAAGGACTAACCCATTATCGCTCGAGACATTAAAAGTTGACGAAAGAGTACTGAGTACAGCCATCATCACGTTGCTTTAGGCGTTGGACTATTTCCTTCACTGATAGTTTAACTGTAGCAGCAATTCTAGAACAATCAATTTATAGTACCGTTATGACTGGAGATATTTACAATTGAGAGTGCTGTACTTAGTATAGTTAGCACCTCGAGCTATAACGGATCTGTCTTTTCTCCTTTCAGTGTAGCTACAGAGTCTACATCATCATTGAGCGGCCTTATTCAGCGGCTACAGTGTTCTGTTGATGGATGTACGAAGCTACGTACTGTCAAATGTAAATATCTGTAGCCACAACCGTACTATAAATTTGGTACCCTAGAATTGCTGTTCAATTCAAATTATAAGTCAACAGATTAGTCCAGCCTCTGATGTACTGTGATGATGGCTGTACGCTGTACCGTTTCGTTAATTACTAATGATACGAGAGATAATGTGCTAGTACTTTGCCATACTACAAATGCAACAGTATTTATATCATCAATGAAAAGGTTAATCCAGCGGCTGCACTGATGTATTGGAGGATGGAACATATAGACTACTGGAACTGGTAAACACCTCTAGCCATAACTAGTGCATATATTGTTTATTTTAGATCTACTGTGTAACTTAAATCATCGCTGAACAGATTATTTCAACTGCTACATTTTTCAGTTTATGGATGAACCAACTACTGTGCTGGGGATGGTACATATCTCTAGCCATAACTGATGTATACATTGGTTATTGTGGAAATAATGTTGAAGCAAAGTCGTCGCTCAACAGACTATTCCAGCGTCAGCGGTGATCCATTTTTGGATACAACGATAACCGCACAGGGAATTGTAAATACCTCTAGACATAACTGACGGATGCATCGATTATTCTACAATTACTTTGGAAATTAGGACATAAGAGAATAGAATAGACCAACGGCTGCAATACCGTTATGATGGCTGCACGCAGTACGGTTGTGTCGACAGCCAATGTCTCGCGACATATTTCTGATCCGACATTTATCACCCTTTAGTTGCTATATGTTCTGAGCAACCAATGATCAGATTATATCAACGGCTGCAGTGCTCGCTTGATTGATGTACTAAGCAGCGTACAGTCCATTTTTAATGCCTTTAGCCATAACCGTGCAATACATTGATTACTCTATAAATGCTGTTAAAATTAAGGTACAAGTGAAAAATTAGACTAACAGCTAAGGAAATGTGATGATGGCTGTACTCACTACGCATCGTAATGTGTTACATTCTCGTGCCACTATGAGCTATTCCTTTGTCATTCTAGAATTGCAACAGAATTGGTGTCAACTCTGAACATGTCAAGGCAACGTCTACATTGCTCTACTGGTGGATGCTCCATCTACTCGACTGGGAACAGTAAATGTATCTAGCCTTTCCTGATGTGCACAGCGACTATTTTACAACTATCGTAGAATATATATCATCGATCAACAGATTAATCCAAGAGCTGCAGTATTGTGATGATGAATCAGTACTTTTATGTCAATTTTTAATATCTCGAGCTGTAACAAATCTGACTTTTGTCATTCAAGGATTGCTATATTACATAAATCACTATTGAATAGGTTAATCCAACGACAACAGTGCTCTGTTGACGGATACAATAATTGCCATACCGATAACTGTAAATACCTCTAGCCGTAACGGTACCGTATATTGATCATTCTGGAATTGCTGTTAAGCACAATCTATCAGGGAACAAATTAAACCAACGGCTGGGGTACTGTGATTACTGCAGCTCTCAGTACTGTTTCGTCAATAGATAATATCTCGATCGATAATGGGTCAGTCATTTGTAACTCTAGAATTGCAAAAGGAATTAAATCGTTACTGAACAGATTAATCCATCGGCTGCTGTGAAATGTTGGTGGATGTCCAATTACCGTAACAGTAATTCTAAGCACCCCTAGACATAACTGATGTAAATACTGAATATTATGGAACAACTGTGGAATTTATATCATCACTGAGTAGATTAATCCGACAACTGCGGTGCTCTGTTCGTGGAAGCATCATCTACCGTTCTGGGAATTGTGAATATCTCTAGCCTTAATTGATACCTGCATTGATTATTCTACGGAAATTGTGTAAAATATATCATGAATGAGCAGACTAGTACTGCGGCTGTAGTATTGTGATAAGTGCTGTAATCGGTACCGTTATGTCAATAGTCAGCATATCGAGATATAACGGATATCCCATTTGTTATACTAAAATTTCTATAGAACATACACAACCAATAAACAGGTTATTTCAGCGGCTACAGTTCCCCGCCGATGGATGCCTTGAGTACCGTACCGTCTATTGTGAATATCTGTGGCCATAACCGTACTGTACATTGATTATACCAGAGTTGCAGTTAATCTTATATTATAAGTGATGAAATAAGTCCAACCTCTAGAGCAATGTTGTGATGGCTGTATTCAGGACTCCTTCTTCGGGTGTTACTGTCTCGACCGATGATGGGCCCGTCCTTCGACACTACAGAATTGCAGTAGGATCAATATCATCGCTGAACAGATCAATTCAACGGCTACAGTGCTGTAATGGTGGACGTACCAACTGCTGTAGAAGTAATAGTAAATATCTCAAGCTATGACTGATTAGTGTGCATTGTATTTTCTAGAGATTCTGTTGAAATTAAATCATCACTGGGCAGATTAATCCAACGGCTTTAGTGCTCTATATGTGGATGTACCTTTTACCGTACTGGGGACTGAAAACATCTCTGGCCACAACTGATGTATACATTGACTATTCTAGAACAACTGTGGATTTGGATTCGCCACTGAGCAGATCAATCCAATGGCTACAGTGCTGTTACGATTGCTGTACATAGTACCTTTATGTGATATGTTAATATTCAGAGCTATAACGGATCAGTCTCATGACATTCCAGAATTGCTATAGAAATGGCGTCATCATTGTTCACGTGAATCCAACGGCTACAGTGCTCTATTGGTGGATGCAACAACAACCGCTCTGTGAACTGTAAATATCTCCAGCTGAAGCCGAAACATACATTGACCTCTATAGACTTGCATTGGATTAATCATCCCCGGTGAACAAACCCATCCAACCGCTACAGTACTGTGATGATGCCGGTACTCAGCATGGTTTCGTCAGTTATTAACGTCTCGAGCGGTAATAGGCTAGACGTTTGCGATTCTGGAATTGAAATAGAATTTAGACCATCAAAGAACAGATTAATCCAATGGTTACAGAGCTCTGTTTATGGATGTACTGAGAACTGTACCTTCAATTGCAATTACATCTAGCCATAACGGTACTATACATTGAATACCATAGACTCTCTTTGGCATTCAAATCAACAGATTAGTACAACGGCTACCGTGCTGCATTGGTGGATGTACCAACCACCTTACCGTGTGTTGTAAACATCTCCAGCCATATTCGCACTACACCATGAACATTCTAAAGCTGCTGTTGACTTTAAATGATCAGTGAACAGATGAATCGAATGGCTGCAGCTGTGTGCCGATGGCTGCACTCAGTACTGTTATGGCAATTCCTAATATCTCGAGCTATAACTGATCTGTCTTCTGTCATTCTAGAACGCCTACATAACCTAAATCAACATTGAATAAATTAATCAAACGGCAACAGTACCCTTATGACAGGGCGTACTGAGAACCGTACTGTCAAGTGCAAGTATCACCAGCCATAACTGTCCCATAAATTCGTAACTCCAGATATCCCTTGGAATTTACATCACCAGTGAACGAATCCTACAGATTCCGAGCTCAATTGGTGGATGCTTCAACTATCGTTTTGGTTGTTTCAAATGTTTTACTGTAATGTCCTGGGTATCTTAAGTATCCTTTAATATCTACATCTATCAATGGAGCACTGTAGCTGTTGTATTAACCAGTTCAATGATGATGTATATTCTGCAGATACTCCAGAATGACAAAAGGCAGGTGCGTTAGACCTCGAAGTATTAGCAAGTTTCGTAACGGTGCTGAGTGCATCAATCATCACTGTGCTGGAGACGCTGGAACAATCTGTTCTGTGGTGAGTTAAATTCCACACTATTTCTAGAATAATCAATGCCTACATAAGATATGAATAGAGATATATAATATTCAGAGTGCAGTAGCTGGTATATCCACCATGTGACTAATGCAGCCGTTGGATTAGTACGAACAGTGATGATTTACTTCCTATTGCAATTCTGGGACAATGATGTACTCCCCCATTTTGCTCGAGACATTAGTAATTGACGAAACAGCACTGAGTACAGATTGAACCACAGTACTTTAGCCGTTAGACAAGTTTCTTCACTTATAACTTTATTCCAACAGAAATTGTAGAGTACCCAACGTATTGCACGGTTGTGGCTAGACATATTTGCAATTGACAGTACGGTACTCAATACATTCACCAACGTAGCACTGAAGCCGTTGTATTAACCTGTTGAATTATGGTGTAGAAGCTATAGCAGTTGTAGAATGACAACAGACATATCCGTCTTTGGTCGAGATATTAGCTATTGGCATATCAGTTCTCTGTACAGCCACCATAACAGTGCTGTATACCTTGGATTAATCTATTCACTTATAACATGAATTCCACAGCATCTCTAGATAACCAATGTATACATCAGTAAAGTGTATAGATGTTTGCAACTCCCGGTACGGTATTTGGTACAGCCACCAATTGAGCACTGCAGCCGTTGTATTAACCTGTTCAGCGATGATTTAAGTTCGACGGTGGTTCTTCAACAGCCAATGCATACATCAGTTATACCTAGAGGCATTAACAATTCCCTGGGCGGCGTTTGATACAATCACCAATGGAGCGCAGTAGCCATTGGATTAAGCTGATGAGTGAGGATTAATATTCCATTGGAATCCTAGATAAAGGAAGGATTGGTACATAACCGGCGGAGACTTTAACAACTGACGAAACGGAACTGAGCTCAGCCATCTCCGCAGTACTGTAGCTGCTAGATCTATTTGTTCCCTCATGATGAAAATCCCAAGGCAAGTATAGAATAATCAATGTATGGTATGATTATGGCTAGAGGTATCCATAATTGTAAGTACTGCCCTTGATACATGCATAAATAGAGTACTGTAGGATTGGACTGATCTGTTCCATGCTGATTTACATTCCACAGTAGTGCTACGGTAAGCAACGTATACATGAGCCGTGGCTAGAGTTATTTACAATTCCCAGAGCGGTAGTTGCTTCATCCAACAATAGAGGGCTGTCGCCCTTTTAATAGTCTGTTAAGCCATGATTTACGTTCAGCAGCATGTCTGGAATATTCAATGTATACATCAGATATGGCCGGAGGTACTAACAATTCCCAGTACTCTAGCTGGTGCATCCACCAATTTAACACGGTCGCCATTGGACTAACCTGTTTCGTGATGATTTAAACCATATAGGAATTCTAGAATGACGAAGGCATGACACATTGTCGCTCGGGAAGCTAGCAGACGACGTCACGATACGGGGTTCAGTCGTCATCACAGTACTCTAGCTGTAGGTATAAATGGCTCACTGATAACTTATGCCTATCAGCAATTATAGAATAATCACTTATAGTACGGCCAGGGCTACAGATAAATGCAGTTGAAGGTATGGTTCCTAGTGGACCTACCAACGGAGCCCTGTATCAGCTGTTCAATGATGATATATATTCTATCGCAAATCTAGAGTGGCAAGAGAAGGATCCATTACCGTTGGAGATATCAGTAATTGACAACACAGTACTTAGTACTGCCATTATCACATTACTGTGTCCGTTGGATTAATTTCAGCATTGACGGCTTAAGTTCCACAGTAGAGCTAGAATAGTCAATGAATACGCCTGTTGTGGCTAGAGATATTTACAGTTACTATAGTGGTAGTTGGTGTGCCGACCAATAGAGCACTGTAGCAGTTGGACTAATTGCTTCACTGAACACATAAACTCCAAAGCAGTGCAAGAATTATCATTGTGTACATCAGTTGTGACTAGAGAAATTTACATATCCCCGTACGGTAGTTGGCGCGTCCAACAACACAGCACTGTAGCTGCTGAGTTATTCTGACCTGCGACGATATAAATTCCAAAGTTGTTCAAGAATAATCAATGAATACATGAATTATGGCCAGAGACAATTGCAACTCCCAATACGGTAGTTGTTACATGCACCAATAGAGCTCTGTAGCGGTTTCATTAACCTGTTCAGCGATTATTAATATCCTATTGCACTTCTAGAATGACGGAAGGCTGACACATTATCGCTCGTGATATTAAATATTCATGAAGCATTACTCAGTCCAACCATCATAACAATACCTTAGCATTTGGAATAATTAATAAACTGATAATTTGAGTTTAACTGTAATTCGAGAACAATTAATATATTGTGTGGCTATGACTTACGATATTTGCAATTGACAGTACGTTACTCAGAACGTCCACTAACTGAGCACTCTATCCGTTGGATTTAATTGCTCAATGATGGTTTAGATTATATCGCAATTATGGAATGAAGAATGACCGATCCGTTAGAGCTCGTGGCATCAGCAACTGACAACTCTGTTCTGTAGGCAGCCATCACAACGGTACAGTAGCCGTTGGATTAATTTGTTCACTGATGATCTAAGGATGATCACAGCAGTTCTAGAATGACCAACGTATAGTACGGATATGGCTAGAGGCATTTAGAATTCGCAGTACTTTACTTAGTACATACGTCAGCGTAGCACTCCAGCAGTTGTGTTTAACTGCTCAATGGCTATGTTGATTGTATAGAAACTCTACAATGATAAAGGAAATATCAGTCATAGTTCGACACGTTAACAATTGAAACAACAGTACTGTGTACAGCCATTGTAACAGTACTGCAGGCCTTTGTTTAATTTCTTCGCTGATAGCTTAAATTCCACAGTAGTGCTAGAATAATCAGTGTATTCATAAGTTGTGGCTGGAGTTATCTACAGCTCCCAGTGCGGTGCATGGTGCATCCACCAGCGCCGCACCGTAGCCGTTGGATTGATCTGTTCAGTCATGACTTAAATTCCGCAGTAGTTCTAGAGTAACCAATGTATGGATCAGTTGTGCGTAGAAATATTTACAATTCCCAGGACTGTAGTTTGTACATCCACCAATAGAGCAGTGTAACCGATCAATTAAGCTGTTCAGTGATGATTTGTATTCTATTCCAAATCTAGAGTGGCAAGGGGCAGAACCATTATTACTCAAAATAGTAACAAGTGACGAAAGAGTCCTGAGTGCATCCTTCATCACACCACTATTGCCGTTGCATTAATTTGTTCACCTGTTACATAAATTCCAAATCGATTCTAGACCAATTAGTGTTGTGGTTGTGGTTACAGAGATTCTTAAATATCTATGTGCTGGAATGATTGTACAGGGTATACGTGGTGTTCTAATGTGTAACGAAATCAGGATATTATTGTGGTGACGGTTGTCAGAGTGTACTTGGTATAAGGGTGAAGAATGTTTGTGTGGACGTATACATGTGTGTGACGAGTGTGAAAAGGAGTAGAGAAAAGCAGTTAAAGATTGGAGGACGGTAAACAAAAAAAAAACACTTTGAGTTTAAGAAACTGCGGTATAGTCTATATCGCAGAGTGGAGCGAGTTTATTTTTGCTAATTCTATTGATATTTGCATTCTGCTATGAATAGCTTAAATAAATATTGTTATTATTTCATCCACCACTAACAATTGATGACAGAGCGTGGTTGTAAATAATAACATACTAAAAGAACATTCTAGGAACTTCGAAGGTGGCCTACGCGTTCAGTACAGCAAATGTTGAACAGCTGGATGATTCATATTTCTTTAAATGGAAGGAAAAAGTAGAAGGAATTCTGCGACCAAAACGATTATGGAAGAAAGGTATTGGGGCAAGGACATTGACAGAAGCAGTCGAGGGGGAAATAAATTATGTAGAGAAATTGGAAGTTTAGACGAACGGGATGACAATAATCGTGCAGCTAGGGCAATTATTATTAACACGATGTGTACGTAGCCATTATTAATATATAATGGAATAGAACGTTCTGAAAAATTATGGTTTACAGTCAAGGAAGATATGGCTCGGTATACGGAAGAATTAAGGCGCGTTCTCTTAATGAACATTCTAATATAAGAATGTTGAATGAATAGACCGTTGAAACATTCCTGGACGCGGCAGAAGCTGTAAAAAACAAATGCCTTCAACTGGGAAAGAATGTTGATGGCTATGAATCTAAAATGTATGTATTACGAGGTCTTCGACCCGAGTATGGCCCAAACGTGAGGGTTCTAGTAGCGCAGAGGAATATATTGGCTAGTGATATACGATTCGCATTAAAACAGGAAGAAGTTAGAAGAGCAAGGAAGAAAGAGGAGAAACAGATAGAGTATAGGAAACAGTGAGGAATGTGGAGGAGAGAAGCTGAGCAGACAGCAATGGCTGGAACTGCGTGATCATGGGACACATTGCGCCTCTGTGTAGTCGAAGTAAAGAATGCTTCAACTGCCAGGGATTCAATCACGTAGCAGCAAATTGTAGCGAAAGTATGAAAAACGGGGCGCAATTGAGAATGTGTCCAGGAGTAAATTTCAATCGTTATCGTGAAGGAAGTAAGAGACCATATCCTGAAACAGAATACTCCTCGTTAAACACGCGTGAATGAGCGGCAATGAGAATAAGTGCAACATCAGACAGAGAAAAATTATACGATGTAAGTGAGAAAAATGGGAACGAAGTAAACGAACGTGAGGATAATAATTATCGTACACGCCTGTTGGATTCCGCGTCTACATGCCATATGACTAACAACGAATTAATTTGTGACTTCTTCAACTTAGTTGAAGAAGAATGTAAAATTAGTATGGCAGGCAGCGAAGGAATGATGTTTACCTCAAAGTGAATCGAAGATGTCACAGACAAACAAGCTTCTAGCACTAATGGTTTGAAATTGAAAAATGTATTGCACATACCAGAATTGAATTACAATTTAACTTCAGAAGCAAAGACATCTGACCATGGCTATGACGTAAATTTCAATAAATATGGAGCATTATTCTACAACCAATTAAGTGGAATTCAAGCGACCGCGGTAAGGGAACAAACTGCGTATTATGTGAGGACATCTATAAACCTTGAGTGGACTGCGGCAGTATCGACCGTAAATGAGGTATGACACACGATTGTAATATGCAAATAGGGAACTGCAAGAAGAAAGGAGAAGAAAGAATCTGGCATTATGGACGGATAGTCCGTGGAACATGGCATGCGAAACATGTGTACAAGGAGAAGCATGTAAAGTACCGCATCCGCGACATAATGCTGTATGGACGTACCGAATTTTAGAATTATGGCATACAGATGTGGTAGGACCAATCAAACCCCCGTCATAAGGAAAGAAATGTTACGTATTAAGTATCGTCGATGATTATTGGAGAAAGATGTTTATACAACTTCTCATTGACAAAAGTGAAGCTGATGAGGAACTAAAAAAAAAAGAAAATTAATGGAAAATCGGACGGAACTACGGTTGAAGAGGATTAGGGCAGGCAATCGTGGGGAATATTTTGGAAAATTGCTAGAGAGCTGGTTCCAGTCAAAAGGAAATGTTCACGAATTGAGTCCTCCCATGGCACATGAATGAAGCGGAATTGCAGAGAGAGCGAACAGGGCGATCACCGAAATAACCACGACGATATTGGTAGGGTCAAAATTTAGTCTCATTTTTAGGTAGAAGCAGGGAATAGAGAGGTACACATTCGAAATCGGATCAAATCGCGGGAAAAAGATAAGACAAGGTATGAGATTTTGTACAGAAAGTAAGCTAACATGAAGCACATGCGACGATTTGGGTTTATAGCGTATTTAATAATTTAAAGGAGAACCTAAGGAGAAATTTGAAGTAAAGGCTTTAGAATGAACATTTGTGTGATACAACGAAAATAATACATACCGGATACGGCATTATGGACGGATAGTCCGTGGAACATGTCATGCGAAACATGTGTACAAGGAGAAGCATGTAAAGTACCGCATCCGCGACATAATGCTGTATGGACGTACCGAATTTTAGAATTATGGCATACAGATGTGGTAGGACCAATCAAACCCCCGTCATAAGGAAAGAAATGTTACGTATTAAGTATCGTCGATGATTATTGGAGAAAGATGTTTATACAACTTCTCATTGACAAAAGTGAAGCTGATGAGGAATTAAAAAAAAAAGAAAATTAATGGAAAATCGGACGGAACTACGGTTGAAGAGGATTAGGGCAGGCAATCGTGGGGAATATTTTGGAAAATTGCTAGAGAGCTGGTTCCAGTCAAAAGGAAATGTTCACGAATTGAGTCCTCCCATGGCACATGAATGAAGCGGAATTGCAGAGAGAGCGAACAGGGCGATCACCGAAATAACCACGACGATATTGGTAGGGTCAAAATTTAGTCTCATTTTTAGGTAGAAGCAGGGAATAGAGAGGTACACATTCGAAATCGGATCAAATCGCGGGAAAAAGATAAGACAAGTTATGAGATTTTGTACAGAAAGTAAGCTAACATGAAGCACATGCGACGATTTGGGTTTATAGCGTATTTAATAATTTAAAGGAGAACCTAAGGAGAAATTTGAAGTAAAGGCTTTAGAATGAACATTTGTGTGATACAACGAAAATAATACATACCGGATATATATAACTGAAACAAAGAATGTAAAGTGCGACTGTGACGTATGATTTGCTGAAGAAAGGAACAGATGTGACACTCTTCGATACAAAGGAGGTAAAGATGAAAATAATGAAAACCTGATTCCTGTTAATATTGATGCAGAAAGAGATGATGACTATAACGAGGTTCCTCAAGGAAACTTTGGAGACGAAGGACAATTATGAATTGGGATGTATGGAGAGGAAAGTGCCAGTGACGAAGAAAGAAGAGATTATGGGGATACAAGAATTGAAATTGACAACGATGAAGGTTCGAGGTTATGGCAAAATGATGAAAATCAAGAAATAACTGTTGGAGAAGTAGAACCGGCAGGCGGCGAATGGTCTGGAAGACCGAAGTGTGTGACGAAGGAGCCAGTTATAGTCAAAGTGCATCCGAGGAAACGTGAAGAAGAAGAATAGGATGAACAGAGGAACATAAGAAGTTCATCAAGGATTAAAATTATAAGATCAATGTGTGTTGAGGAAAAATTTCCTGTTACTTCAGCACAAGCACGACAGTCTCCAGGACGGGATCACTGGAGAGCAGCAATGAAGAGAGAAATAGAATCATTACAGAATCTTCATGTGTGGCATGTAGTGAATCGACCGAAAGATAATAAGGTGTTTAAGTGTAAGTGGATTTTTAACATAAAAGAAGATAATGAAAGCTCAGAAAGGATATACAAAGCACGATTTGTGGCTTTAGGTTGTGCTCAAAGACCTGGAATAGATTTGCAAGAGACATTCTCACCGACAATTAGAATAGAGGTATTGCGATCGTTATTCAGCATACATGCAGATCATAAAAGGAAAATAAATTGTTAAGACGTAAAGACTGCATCCTTGCATGGAACTTGCATGGAAGAATTGTACATGGAGGTAACTGATGGTATTGGGAAAAACAGGGACATGTCTGTAGACTAAAGGGGATTGTCCATGGGCTGAAGCACGCAAGTAGGCGCTGGGATAAATATTCAACTGATACTTAGTTACAGATTAGTTTAAAACTGTGTGTACGTGATCCATGTCTATTCCTTATAAGCGAAGGGAACACATTTCTCTACTGTGGCATACACCTGGACGATATGACCTTAGTGAGTAGTGAAGGTCTATTTGAAGAAAAATATATTTATATATTAAGAGATCGCATAGAATTAAAGAACCGTAGTGTAAGTAAGCAATTGTTGGGAATAGAATTAAATTACCAAGATGAAAAATTAGTCATTAGACGACAAAATTATATGAAACATTTGTTGAGTGCATATGGAATTAGTGATTGTTTTGCGGTAAGTACGCCGATCTATGTAAATCAGAAATTGAGGGAAGATGATGGCAGTCGGACGAGAGATGAATAAAACTACCAAGAGCTGATTGGATGATCAATGTCTCTAAGCGTATCAACGAGACACGATGCTTCCTTTGCACTATGTTCTTTATAAAAATATAGCAAGAGCCCAGAAACATTGCGCATGAACGCATTGAAGGGAGAACTACGATATTTGAAAGGGGCAACAGATTATAAGATGGAACATGGGAACACAGGTCAGAAGAAAGTGTTAATCTGTAACACAGATGCTTCGTGGGACAGCAATACGGATGCCAAGGCTTTCATTATTACTTTGGTTTACCGAAATGAAGATCTGGTCCATTGGAGAAGTAAAAAGCTTGCGGCAGTTGCATTCTCTTCTACTGAAAGTGAAATGGAGGCGACGATTGGACGATTAAATGAAATCTGATGGATGAGTGGTTTTTTGAAACTGATGGTAATGCCGTGAATGCAAACTTTCAAAATGCGTTAACTTAAATGCGGTTAAATTGGTAAACGGTGGTATCTTTAAGACGAAAACACAATTACTCAACTAGAAGTGTCATCATATTACAGAAATTGTACCGAAATTTATAGAGATAGTGACACATATAACCAAAGAAGCTATGGATGCAGATTGCATGGCTAAAGCGTAGAGTGGACCAAATTCATCATAGTAAATAAAGAACATCATGGGTGTAAGTACCAGAGGAACCATGGGGGAGGTCGTGCTAGTGGTTACATAGATTTCTGAGTATAAGTGTGTTGGGATGAGTGGAGCTGGTATGTGTGGGATTCGAATGTGTAATGGATCCAGGTCATTATTATCATTGTACCTGCCACAGTGTAATAGGCATAAGTGTGAAGAATGGTTGCGTGGGCTGATATATGTCTGTGACCAGTATGACCAAGGGTTGTGAAAAACATTTAGTGCTGGCAGGACAGTCAATAGAAGAAGACATTGTGATTAAGGGGGTCCCGTATAGATTATATAGTATTTAGGAGCGAGTCTACAGTTCTAATTCAATTATAGTTTGTGTTCTGCTATTAAACGTTTAAACGAATACTGTTATTATTTCATCAGCCACTAGCACCTGTATAGTATGGTTATGGCTGGAGACATTTGCAATTGACTGTGCGGTTCCTAGTATATCCACCAACAGGGCACTCTAGTCGTTGGGTTTACATTATCATTGATGATTTGTATACCATAGACATTCTAGAATGACAAAAGGCAGACCAGCTATAGCTTGAGGTGTTAACAATTTATATAACAGTACAACAGAACAGCCATCATCACAGTACTGCAGCCTTTGTATGAATCTGTTCACTGATGATTTAAATCACACAGTAGTTCCAGAGTAATACCTGTATACATCAGTAATGGCTTCAGATATTTACAATTTCCAGTTCGGCAGTTGGTACATTCACGAGCAGAGTACGGTTGCCGTTGGATTAATTTCTTCTGTGATGATTTTAATTCTATAGCTACCCCAGAATGACAAAAGGCAGATGCATTACATTTCGAGATGTTGATAACTGTCAACAGAGTATTGCGTACAGCCATCATGACTGTTGTGTGGCAGCTGCATTAATTTGTGCACTGACAATTTGAAGTGCACTGTACTTCTAGAGCAATCCATGTATAGAACAGGTATGCCTAGTGGTATTTACAATTGACAGCAAGGTACTTGCTACATACACCAAAACAGCCATGTAGACGATGGATTAATACATTCAATGATGAACTGTATTCTGTAGCTACTATAAAATGACAAATTACTGATCAGTTACTTCGTCGGGCATTAACAACTGACACAGCAGTACTGGGTGCAGCTATCACCACAGTAAAGTGGGCGTTGGATTTATATGATCACCGATGCCTGACAGTCTTCCGCAATTTTGGAACCATCAATGTATAGCACGTTTGTGGCTAGAGATATGTGCATTTGAGGGTATGCTACAGTTGCCGTCGTATTAATCAGTTCACTGATAATGTGTATTCTACATCAACTCCAGAGTGAAACGAGACAGATCCACTATATCCCGAGATATAAACGGTTGACAACACGGTGCTGAGTGCAGCCATCATCACAGTAATGTAGCAGTTGGAATAATATATTAATTGATGATATGTATTGCAAAGCAATTCTAGAGTAGTCAATGCAAGGCACGGGTTCGTCTAGAAATATCTACAATTGACAGTACGGTACATAGTACATTTTCCAACAGAGGAAATTAGCCGTTCCATTAATCTGTACACTGACGACTTATATTCCACAGCAATCCTAGAGTGAAAAGGCAGATGCACTACCCCTCGATGTATAAACAATTGAAAACATAGTACAGAGTACAGCCATCACCACAATACCTTAGAAGCTGGACTAATTTGTTCACTGACGACTTTAATTCCATTCTCGTTCTAGATTAACCGATGTACACATCAGATATGGCTGGAGTTATCAACAACTCGCAGTACGATGGTTGGCACATTCACCAGTAGCTGACTGTAGCCAGTGGAATAGCCTGTTCAGTGATGATTTAAAACCTATTGGAATCCCCGAATGACAAAAGACTGATCCATTTCCTCTCGAGACATTAACAACTGATGAAATAGTACTGAGTGCAGCCATCTCCAAAGTACCCTAACCGTTGGACTAATTGCTAGACTGATAACTTAGTTTTAACAGGAATGCGTGAGTAATAAATGTACAGTGCGGTCTTGGCTAAAGGTGTTTACAATAGACGGCATCGTAGTTAGTACATCAACCAACAGAACACTATAGCCGTTGGATCAAGGTATTTATGGGTGATTTAGGTCATGTAGCAATTCTAGAATGGCAAATGGCTGCACCGTTATAGCTAGAACAGTTTACAATTAACACAGCAGTACTGTGTACAGCAATCATCACTGTACTATATTGTTTGGATTAATTCGTGCACTGATCATGCAAATTCCAAAGCAAGCCTACAGTATTCAATGTATGGTACGGTAATAGCTGGAGATATTTACAGTTGACAGTACGTTTCATAATAGACCTATCGGTGGAGCACTGCAGCTATTTGATTGATCTGCTCAATGATGATTTAGATTCCATAGCAATTCTAGAGTGACAAGAGACCGATGCGACATCGCTCAATACATTAACAACTGACAATAGAGTACTATGTAAAGGTAACATCACAGAACAGTAGCCGTTATATTAATTCTTCCACGGATAACATAAGTTCAACAGTAGTTCCAGAATTATCGATGTCTTCATTAGCTACGGTTAGGAACATTTGGAATTTCCAGTATACCAGATGTTACATCTAGCAGAAGAACCCTGTGGCCGTTGTATTAATCTACTCAGCGATGAGTTATATTCCTCCGTACTTCTAGAGTAATCAATGTATACATCAGTTATGCATAGAGACATTTACAGTCCCCAATGCCGTAATTGGTGCATCCGCCAATAGAACACTGCTGCCGTTCTATTAATCTGTTCAGTTATTGCTTAGGTTTCCCATGACTTCTAGAATAATCAATTTATACCTCACGTACAGCTAAACATATTTACTGGTCTCAGTACAGTAGCTGGTCCATCCACAAACACAGCAATGTAGCCGTTGGGCTATTTAGTTCAGTGATGATTTAAGTTCTACTGCATCTCTGGAATGGCAAAAGACTAATCCGCTGGAGTTCGAGATATTAACAATTGACATAACGTTACTGGGTGCAGCCACAGCACAGTGATGCAGCCACAGTAGTTCTGGAACGATCAAAGTATACATCAGTTATGGCTGGATATATTTACAATTCCCAGCAAGGTATTTGAAAAATGCACCAGTAGAGTGCTGTAGCCTTTGGATTAATTTGATCACTGATGACTTTATTTCCACAGTAGTTCTAGAATGATCAATGAACACATCAGTTATGGCTAGAGATATTTATAGTACCCAGTACGGTATTTGACGCTTCCACCAAATGAGCAATGTAGACACTGGAATAATTTGCTCACTGTTGATGTAAATTCCAAAGCTCAATCTACAGTCATAAACGTATAGAGCGATCATGTTCGGAGATATTTACAATTCCCAGGTTGTTAGTTGGTACATCCACTAATAGAGCCATGAGGCCGTTTGTTTACCCAGTTCAACGATTATCTAGATTCTGTAGCATCCCTAGAATGACAAAAGACTGGTCCGTTGTAGCTCGAGATATTGACAATTGACATAACAGGACTCAGTACAGTCGTCACCACAGGACTGAAGCCATTTGAATAATTTGATCACTGATGATAAAAATTCCGGGGCTGTTATAGAATCAGCTATTCATAGATGTGTTATTGCTAGACACAATTACAGTAGACAGTACTATACCTGGTATCTCAACCTACGGAGCCCTGTTACGGTAGGATTAATCTGTTCATTGTTGATTTAAGTTTAACAGCAATTATAGAATAATAAATGTATGCATGAGTTATGGTTAGACACAATTAATATTGGCAGTTCGATACTTGGTGCATACACCAAAAGTGCACTGCAGCCAGAATGAGCAGTTCCAGAATGAACAACGGGTGCATCAGATATCCTTAGTTTCATGGGCAAATAGCAATACATTTCGGAGTGTAGCCGTCTACACAATATTACAGCTGTTGAATTAATATATTCGCTGTCCATATAAGTTGCGCAGCAACTGTAGAATGGTAAATGGATAGCGCAACTGTCGCTGGAGAAATTTAGGCATGACAGAGCAGCAGAGATAACACCCATCAGAACAGTATTGTAGCCGTTGCATTTGTTTGATCACTGACGACCTAAATTCCACAACAATTCCAGAGCAACTAAAGTATTGGTCAGTAATATCTTGAGATATATACTATATGCATTACGGTGCTTAGTGCATCAAACAACGGATTACAGTAGCCATTGGAAAATCTGTTCGCTGGTGATATAAATGCTATGGCAATTCTATAATGAAATAGGAGAGACATATTTCATTCGAGATGTTAGCATTTGACAGTGCAGTGCTGGGTAGAGGAATCACCACCGTTCTGTAGCCGTTGGAATAATTTGTGCAATCATGATTTGTATACCACAACAATTTTGGAATGAGCAATGTATACAACTGTTATGTCTCATGACATTTGCAATTGACTCTACGGTACTTAGCACATCCACGAGCACAGCACTGCAACCTTTGGGATAATCTATTCAATGATGATACATACTCTGCACCCACCCTAGAATGACGAGAGACAGATCCGTTATCCCCAAGTCATTAGCAATTGACAACACGCTACGGAGCACAGCCATTATAGCATTACACTTCCCGTTGGACTAATTTCTTATTTGATATCTTAAGTTACACAGCCATTCTGGAATAATCAATGCATAATGTAGATAGGGATGGAGTTATTTACTGTCTACATTGAGGTACTTAATAAATTCACCAACACATCTCTGTTTGCTTTCGGGTTAACCTATTCACAGATGACTTATGTCCTACGGCAACTCTAGAATGAAAAAAGAGAGAACCATAATCCCGATAGATATAAACAATTGACAACGCGGTACTGAGTACATGCATAGTCACAGTACGGTAGCAGTTGCACTACTTTGTTTTCTGGTGAAGGAAATTCCGAACAAATTCTAGAATAATAAATACATAGTACTGTTACGGCTACAGATATTTATAACTGACAGTACGGAACTCAGACCATCCACCAACAGAACTGTGTATATTTGGATTAATATGTTAACTGATAATTTAGACTACATAGCAATTCTAGAAAAACAAAACACAGAATCATTACCACACCAAGAAATAGCATTTGACATGGCAGGACTGAGTACAGTCATCACCACATTACAGTAGCCATTTGGTTATCCCACTCACGCGTGAATTAAATTCTCCAGCATGTTTAGTACGGTTATTGTCAGAGACATATGCAGTCGGCAGTACAGTAGCTAGTACATGCACTAACGGAGGACTGCAGCGGTTCGATTAATCTGATCACTGACGAAATATTTCCTGCAGCAGCTCTAGAATTTAAAATGACTGGTCCATTGTCCCTCGCGTTATAAACAATTTACAACACAGTACTGAGTGCAGCAACCATCAAAGTCCTGTGGATTTGGATCGCTTGTTCACTGATGAAGTAAGCTCCAAAGCAACTCCAGAATAACCAATGTATACAATAGTTATGGCTAGAGGCAATTTCAATTAACTGTATAGTACTTGGCACACCTGCCAAAAGAGCACTGTAGAAGACGGAAGAATCTGTCCAATGATGATTTATATTCTCTAGCAATTACAGAATGGCAAAAGACCGATCCTCTGTCCCCGGTGGTAAAAACAGCTTGCAAACACAGTACTGAGTTCAGCCATAATGGAAGAGTTGCAGACATGCATGGCATGATCGCTGATGAACGAAATTCTCAAGCAATTCCAGAATAGTCAATATATAGTGCTGTTATGGCTACAGACATAAACAACTGACAGTGCGGTGCTCAGTGCAAGCTCCAAAATAGCACTGTAGCTAATGGAGTAATCTGTCCACTAATGATTTGTGTTCCCCAGCAATTCTAGAATGTCAAAATGCGGATCCATTATCGCTGTAGCAATTCACAATTAACATTGCAGGACTGAGTGCTGCAATAATAACAGTATCGTAGGTGTTCTACTGCTTTGTCCAATGATGACGTGTTCGACAATCCAATTCTATGTTAATGAATATATAGTACTGTTCTGGACAATGATGTTTAGAATTGACAGTAAGGTACTCAGTACATCCGCCAGCAGTGGGCTGCAGCCGCTGGCATAATCGGCTCAATTATGATATAGATTCTAGGGTAATCCTGAAATGACGACAGAGAGATCCAGTGCCGCTCGAGACATTATCAATTAATGTGGCATTACTGAGTTCAGCCATGATCACAGTGCTGTATACGTTGGATTATTTGTCCACTTGTGATGAACCCTCTGCGGCCATTCTAAAGTATTCTATGTATAAGTCGGTTGTGGCTAGAGACACTTACGATTGATATAACGGTGCTCAGTAGATACACAAGAAGAGCACTGTACCTGATGGAATAGTATGCTCAATGGTGATTTAGACACTGTTGCGACTCTAGAATGACAACGTACAGATCCATTACTTCTCCAGGCATTAACATTGGACACAGAAGAACTGAGTATAGCCATGATCACCGTAACGTATTTGTCGGATCAATTTCTTCACTGATGAAATTTCTTCTACATCACGTCCATAATAACCTATGCACAGCACGGCAATTACTAGAGGTACCAAAAATTGGAAGTAGCGTACGTATACATCCATCAACGGAGCACTGTAGCCGTTGGATTGATCTGTGCGATGACGATATGTATTTTATTGCCAATCTGGAATGACAAAAGACTGACTGATTAATGCTCTCTGATATTAGCAGATGACAACACGGTACTGAGTGGATCCGTCTTTACATTACCATAGCCGTTGGATTAATTTGCTCACTGACGACGTAAATTTCACAGTATTTCCAGAATAATCAATGTATGCATTAGTTATGCCTAGAGACATTTACAATTCCAAGGACGGTAGTTTCTACGTCCACAAATAGAGCACTGCATTCGATTGATTAACTATTTCAGTAATGACATAAGTTAAATTGCATTTCTAGAATGGCAAAGTGCTGACCCGTTATCTCTCGAGATATTAACAATTGACGGAACAGTACCCAATGCGTCCGTCATCTCAGTACCATGGCTGTCGAGCTAATTTGCTCACTCATAGTATATATTTAATGGCAATTCAAAAATAGTCAATTTAATCTACGTTTATGGCTAGAGATACGTACACTTGGCTGTACGGTACTTAGTACGTCGAATGTAAAGAGCATGGTAGTCGTTGTATTTACCTGTAAGATGATGATGGAGATATTATGGCAATTGTAGGATGACAAAAGACAGATCTGTTATAGCTCGAGGTGTCATAAATTTGACATAACGTTACTGAGTACGGCCATCATCGCAATACCACTGCTGTTGTTTTAATTTGTTCGGTGATAATGTAAATTCCAAAGCAGGACTAGAGTAACCAATGTATAGTACTGTTATGACTAGGGACATTTGTCATCGACAGTACGGTTTAGAGTACATCCACCAACAGAGCATAGTGACCGTTGGTTTATTAAGTTCGATTTTGATTCATACTCTATAGCACTACTAGAATCACAGATAACGGATCCATCACAACTCTTGATACTAACAACAAACAACGCAGTACTATGTACAGGCATCATCACTGTATTGAAGCTGTTGCATTCGTTTGTTCTCTGATGATGAAAGTTCCACAGCTGTTCAAGAAAAATCTTGTATACGTCAGTTATGGCCAGAGATATTTACTATTATCAGTGCGGTAGCTGGTACACCCACCAATAGAGCACTGCAGCCATTGGACTTATCTGTTGAGTGATGAATCAGATTCCACAGAAGTTCTAGAACATTCAACATATGCAACAGCTATGGTTGGAGATATTTGCTATACTCAGTTAGTTAGTTGGTACATCCACAATTAAGGCAATGTAGCCGATGTATTAACTTGTTCTGTGACGATTTAGAAACTATTCCAAATCCAGAATTGCAAAGAAATGTCCCATTATCACTCTAGATTCTAAAAATTAACGAAAAGGTACTGAGAACTGCCATTAACACAGAACGTCAGTAGTTGGACTAACTTGTCTTCTGATAACTTAAGTTTAACAGCAGTTCTAGAATAATCCATGTATAGCACCGATATGGCTAGATATATTTGCAAATGTCAGTATGCTACCCATTACATCCTCCAATATTGCGCAGTTGCTGTTGTACTGAAATATCGAGTGAAAATCTAAATACTGCAGCATCTCTAGAGTGACCAATGTATACATCAGTTATGCATAGATATATAATTAGAATTCCCAGTGCGGTCGTTGGTACGTCTACCAAGAGCCTACTGCTGCGGATACATCAAACTGTTCAATGATGATGAGGAATTTATAGCAACTACAGAATGGCAAAGGACATGTCCGTTAATGCCCGAGACATTAACAATTGGCATAACAGTACTGTGTACAGCCATCATGACGACACTGCTGCCGTTGGATTAGTCTATTCACTTGCGACATAAATTCCACAGTAGTTCTAGAGCAATGAATGCATACATCAATTATGGCTAGAGATATTTAAAATTTCTATGCCGGTGGATGGTGTACCTATATATAGAGCACTGTAGCCTTTGAATTAACCTGATCGATGATGATGTAAATTCCATAGCAACTCTAGAATGGCAAAAGTGGGATCCGCTATGGCTCGAGTGGTATAGAATTGACATAAGAGTACCGAGTACAGCCACCGGCACAGTGCTGCAGCTGATGGATTTATATGCTCACTCATGATTTACATTCCACGGCCGCTCTAGAGTAATCAATGTATAACAGGAGATACGAACAGTTGACGAAACTGTACTGTATACTAGCATCGTCAGACTACTGTAGCTGTTGGATGGATTAGTACACTGACGCATTAATTTCTACAGCAGTTCTGGAACAATCAATGTATGCATCAGTTATGGCTAGAGACATTAACAATTCCCAGCACGTTAGTCGGTACAATCACCAATAGAGCACTGCAGCCGTTGGGTTAGTCTGCTCAGTGATGACGTAAATTCTATTGCAATTCGATAATGACAAAGAGCACACCCACTAGCGCTTTTTACATTAGTAAGTGATAAGCAGTACTGAGTACAGCCGTCATCACATTACTGTACCGGTTTGATTGATTTGTCCACTGCTCAACCAAATTCCATAGCAAGTCTAGAGTCATCAATGTATAGTACGCTTACGGCTATAGACATTTACATCTGTGAGTACGGTCCTAAATACATCCACCACCATAGAGCTCCAGCCGTTGAATATATTTGCTCAATGATGATTTGTATTCTATGGCAGTTCTAGAATGGTAGAAGATCGATCCGTTAGATTTCGTGTCATTAACAACTGACATCTACGTACTATCTACAGCCATTACAACAGAATAGTGGCCGTTGGACTAATTTGCTGCTCACGATTTAAAGTCCACGGCAGTTCTAGAATAATCAATGTGTAGTACGGTTATGGCTAGAGGAATCTGCAATTGACAGAACAGTACTCACTACATTCATTAAAGAGAGCAGAGTAGCCGTTGGATTAGCCAGATGAATGGTGATACAGATTCTGTAGCAAGACTACAATGACAAATGGCAGATCCGTTCTATCTTGAGATATTAGCAATTGGTATAACGGTACTGAGTACAGCCATCATTGCTACACTGCAGAAAATATTAGCAATTGGCATAACGGTACTGAGTACAGCCATCATTGGTACACTGCAGACGTTGGATTAATCTGTCCACTGGCGATTTACATTCCATAGTGTTTCTACAATAGTCAATGCATGCATAGGTTTTCGCTAGAAATATTTGCAATTCTCAGTGCAGTACCCGCTGCATAGACCAACAGAACACTCTAGCTGTTGTATTAATGTGCTCAGTGATGATACAAATTCCACAGTAGTTCTGGAATCATAAATGTATGTGTCAGATATGGCCAGAGACATTTACAATTGGTAGTTCGGCGGTAAGTGCATGCGCCAACAGATCACTGTATCCGTTGGATTCACATCATCAGTGAGTACTTAAACTCCACGCCAGTGCTTCAGTAACCAATGTATACGCCAAATGCGGCTAGTGACATTTGCAATTGTCATTGCGGTACTTGGCACATCCACCATCGGAGCAGTGTAGCCATTCGGTTAATCTGCACAGTGATGATAACTCTACAGCAATTCCAGAATGACTAAAGACAAACCCATTATCGCTCGGGACATTAGCAATTGACAACACAGTACTGAGTATAGCCACCATCACAGTATGGTAGTAGTTAGTTTAATTATTCAACTGGCGAAGTAAGTTCCACCGCAACTCCAGGTTAATCATTGTATAGAAGTGTTATGTCTAAAGGTATTTACAATTAGCAGGACGTTGCTTAGTGTATTCACCAACACAGCACTGCAGCCGTTGGTTCCATCTGTTTGCTGATGATTTAAGTTATGTTGCAATTCTAGTATGAAGGATGGATAGAACATATATCGATATTGGCATTGGCACGTGGCAATACAATACCGAGTATAGCCGTCTACACAATACAATAGGAATTGGACTTATCCGTTCACTGATCATCTAAGCCCACCAGCATTTATTGAATCATCAAGGGATAGAGCAATTGCCTCTGGAGACATTGACGCATGCCAATACGGTGTTGTGCAAAGCCGTCATGAGGGCACAGTGACCGTCTAACTACTTTGCTCACTGATGTAAACGCAATTCCAGTACAGTCAACGGATAGGACGGTTATGGCTTTGATGTTTGTAGTTGACAGTGCGGTACATAGTACATTTACAAACAGAGCACCGTTGCGGTTGTGTTAATCTGCTCACTGATGGTATATATTCTATAGCAATTCTAGAATGAAAAAAGGCAGATACATTATCCCTCGAGGTAGAAGCATTTGACAACACAGTACTGGGTACAGACATCATCACAGTTCTATAGCCGTTGGACTAATCTGTACAATGATAATTTATATTTAACAGAAATTCTAGAATCATCAGTGTGTATAACGGTTACGGCTAGAGATATTCACAACAGACAGTACGGTACTCAGTACATCGATCAGCAGAGGCGTATAGCCGTTAGATTAACATATAGAGTTATGATGAATATTCTGTAGCATTTCTAGAATGAGAAAGGGTAGATCCGTTGTAGCTCGAGACATTAACAATCGCTCACTTATGGCTTAAATTCCACGGTTTTCCTAGAATTATAAATTTATACGTCATTTATGCACAAGGATATTTGCAGCTGCCAGAACGGTAATTGGTGTATCCACCAAGAGAGTACTGTAGCCGTTGCATTATTAATTTCAGCGGTGATTTATACTAAAAGGCATGTCTAGGGTAGTCAATTTATAGCATGGTTATGGCTACGGTTATTCACAATTGACAGTACGGTTCTCAGCACATTCATCAAAAGGGAAATGTGAGCGTTGGATTGATGTGTTCAATGATGATCTAAGCTCTATTGCAAATCTGTAATGATTAAGGCATAAGTTAGCCATGCGCCTAAATATTACTAATTGACAACACATGCTGAGTATAGTCATGGAAGCAGTGCTACAGCAATTGTGATAACCTACTTTAAGCCGATCCAGTTTATATTGCTGCTCTAGAATGATCACTGTATAGATCACAGCCAAGGGCATTGACAATTGAAAGCACAGCACTGTGTATGGCAATCTAAACAGTACTTCATCCATTTGATAAATCTATTCGCTAACCATTTTTGTCTACTGCAACTGTAGAATGATCAATGGATAGATTCATTTTCGCTAGGGTTATTGACAGCGCATAATAAAGCTCAGAGTGCGGACATCAACACGAAGATGTAGCCGATTAATGAATCCAAGCACAGCTGACTGAAATTCTGTAACAATCCCGTAACAACAAATGAGGACCATCTATCGCTATAAATAGCATGCATTGACAATACAGTACAAAGCACAGGCATTAAATTGTACTTTATCCGAGCTATTAATGTATTCACCGGTGATCTAAATTCTACAGCATTCCCAGAACTGCAAAAGGAATTTCAATTATTGCTGAAGATAGTAATCGTATACAATAAATTGCGGGCTACTGCAATTAACGCATTGCTGAGTTTGTTGGATTAATCTGTTCACTGATGTTTTAAATTATACATCAAATCTAGAATGTCAAAGGAAATATATATTGTCGCTCGAGACATTCACAATTGACCACGCAGTGTTGAGTCGATCAATCTAGGCAGAAATACAGCAAAAGTATCAGCCTGTGCTACGATGCGCTAAGCTACATTACTATTCTAGAATGACCTCTGGACAGATAAATTATCGCTAAGGATATTGACAACAGAAAGCGCGTCACTATGTGTAGAAGTCTAAGCAACACTACAACAATTGGACTAACCTGTTCGATGATTATCTGAGTTCCGCAGTAATTGTAGAACGACCAATGTATTCAACAATTATCTCTAGATTTATTGACATAAAGCTATAAAGGACTGTGTGGAGCCATTTATACAATTTCGTAGCAATTGGAATAATCCGTCATCAGAGCATATAACCTCCTCTGCAAATCAGGAATGAACAATTGGTGCTGGAATCGTTGCTAGATGTATTAATAATACGCAACGCTGTATTGGGTACATTCATTATCAGCATGCTCTAATAGCGGGATTAATTTGTTCACTGATGAGTTTAACTCCACAGCAACTCTGGAGTAATGAATGACTCGATGTATTGTTGCTAGGGATATTTGCAACTGATAGTATGGTGCCTAGTATATCTACCGACACAGCCCTGTTGCCATTGGATTAATCGGTACACTAGAGATATATATTCTATAGCAATTCTAGAATGAAATAATACAGATCCATTATCCCCCGAGATATTAACGACTGACAAAATTAAACTGAGTGCCGCCATCAAGACATTAACGTAGGCGTCGGAATAACTTGTTCATTGACGACTTAGGTTCCAAAGCAATCCCAGAAATATTCTCGTACTGTACCGTTTTGGCGGGAAGCATTTACAGTAGACAGTACGTTACACTCTACATACATACTTGATTGATGTGTGCGCTGATGATTTATGTCCCATAGCAGTTCCAGAATGAGATAAAAACAGATCAAACACAGCACATTATGGAGCCATCAAAACGGTAATGTAGTAGATGAATAAATATCAACGTTGATGATGTAAATTCCTCAATCACTCTGGAAAGACTAGTGTATAGTCCGGTTGTGGGTACAAACATTTACAATTCACATTACGGTACTTATTACATCCAATAGCAGATTTCTGCAGCCGCAGGCTTAACCTCATCAATGATGATTTTTCTTCTGTAGCGATTCTAGAATGACAAATTGCTGGTCCAGAATATCACCAGGTATTAACAATTGACATAACCGGACCCAATACATGCATCAACGGAGTAAAGTAGTCCATGGAACAACTTATTCACTGATGACATACATTCCACTGCAATTCTGGAATAATCGCTCCATAGAACGGTTATTTCTAGAGATATCTAGTGCTGACACTGCGGTACTTAGTGAATCCACCAGCAGAGCACAGTAGCATTTGGATTAATCTGTTCAATGGTCATTCAAATTTTGTAGCAATTATAGAATGAGAAATGACAGATCCATTAGCCCTCGAGATATTATCAATTGACAACACGGTACTGAGGGCAGCTGTCATGTCAATTCTGTAGGGGTTGGAATATATTGTTCATTGATTATTTCAATTACATAGACAGTCCACAATCGCCACTATATAGTACGGTCAAGCCAAGGGTTATTTACAACTGACAGTACGGCACTCAGTACATCCATCATGAGAGCACTATAGCCGACGGACTATACTGTTGAGTGATGACTTAGACTTTATAGCATATCTATAATGCCCAACCACGGATCCATTACATCTCCAGGAATTAATAATTGACATAGCAGAATTCAGCGCAGCCACCATCACAGTAACGCAGGCATTCGATTAATTTGTTCACTGATGTTGTAAGTTATATGGCAATTCTTGAATAGTCAATGCAGGGTACGGATACGGCTAGAAATATTTATAATCGAGATTACGGTACATAGTGCATACACCAACAAAGCATTGTAGCTGACGGATTTTATGCTTTATGATGATATCGATACTATGACAATTCTAGAATGACAACGGATGCATCCATTATCGATGAAGATATTAACAATCGACAACACAGTGCTGAGTTCAACCATCATCAATGTACTGCAGCAGTTGGATTACCCTGTTCATTGTTATATTAACTTCCACAGCCATTCCAGAATAATCAATGCATAGTACGGTTATGGCTATGAATGTCTGCAATTGACCCTACGTTGCACATGCCATTCACCAAATGATCAATCTAGCCGTTGCATTAATATATCCAATGACGATATATATTCTACAGCATTTCTAGAATGGAAAAAGACTGACCAATTTTCCCTCGAGTCATAGACGTTTGAAGACCAAGTACTGAGTACAGCAATCATAACAGGACTGTCGCAGTTGGATTACTTTGTACACACATTGCTTAAATTATATAGCAATTCTCGAGTAACGAAACACTTATCCATTATCCCTCGACATATTAACAATAGACAACAGGGTACTTATTACAGCCATCACCACATTACCGTACCCGTCCAACCACATTGTGCATTGATCATGTACGTTCCAAGGTAATTCTAGAATAAACGACGCATAGTACTGTTATGACTAGTGATTTATATATATTTGATAATATCGTACTAAGTTCATATTCCATCAGAGCGCTGCAGCCGTTGGATTAATCCGTTCACAGATAATTTATATCCTGCAGCGACTCCAGAATGAAAAATGGCAGATCCATTGTCGCCCTAGATATAAACAATTGACAACACAGAACTGAGCGGAGCCATCAACGCAGTATCGTAGCATTCGCATACTTTGTAAACTGGTGATGAATATTCCAAAGCAATAATAGAATAATCAATGTATGGGAAGGTTATGACTGGAGATACTTACAATTGACAGTACGAGACACATTACATCCACCAATGGAACACTGTGGCCAATAAAGTAATCTGTTCAATGATGATTTGGATTCGGTTGCAAATCTAGAATAACAAAATATAGATCCAGTACCGCACCAGACATTAACAATTGACATAGCCGGACAGACTACAGTCATCATCACAGTAAATTAGGCGTTGGATTAATTGGTCCATTGGTGACTTAAATCCCACAGCCACTCCGCAATAACTTATGCAGAACACGCTTATGGCTAGAGGTATTTACAACTGACATTACGGTACTCAGTACACACACCATCTGAGCGCTGCAGCATTTAGATTAATCTGTTCACAGATGATTTAAACTCTATAGCTGTTTTAGAATGATTAGCGGATGGGGAAAATATCGGTATTGGTATTAACAGGTCACAATACGGTACTGAGTGCATCCATCTACAAAATACTGTAGACATTGTAATAATCTGACCTCTGAATATCACAGTTCTTCAGCAATTGCAGAGTGATCAATGGATACGCTGCTATCGCCGTACAGAGTATAGTCTTCAGCAGAAGAGAGTATCAGTTTAATTTGTATGCTGACGGTTGATTTGCACTCTACAGCATTCTTGGAATGATCAATGCAATGGCCAACGGTCGCTACTGATATAGATAAATGACAACACGGTACTGCGTGTAGTTCTCTAAATAGGCCAATAGCCAGTTTATTTGTTTATCAACTCAGAGTGTACACTCCACACGACTTCCACAGTTGTCAATAATGTCATATATAATCTCTGTGTACATTAACAGCTGACAATACATTGCTGAGTACATTCATCTACAAATTACTGCAACCGCTGGATTAATTTTCTCACCTATGATGTAAATTCTACTGCAGATCTGGAGTTATCAATGTCTGAATCAGTTAAGCTTATAGATATGTACAGTTGAAGGCACGGTACCTAGCACGTCCGTTGGCAGAGCACAGTTGCCATTGGATTAATATCTTGACTGAGGATCTTTATGCTATGGCAATTCAAGAATGGCAAAGGAGAGATCCATTGCCGCTCAAGAAGTTAACAATTGACAACACTGTACTAAGTATAGCCATCATCAGTGTAACGTAGCCGCTGGATTAATTTCGTTACTAATGTCTTAAATACATCAGCAGTTCCAGAATAATCAATGCATGCATCAGCTATGGCTTGACTTATTGGAAATTCCCGGCCTGGTCGTAGGTGAATTCAGCAATGGAGCACTGCAGTCGTTTAATTTATCTGTCGAGTAATGGATTATGTTGTATTGCAACACTAGAGTGACAGAAGACAGATCAATTACCTTTCGAGACATCAAAAAAAGCCAACAAGGTAGGATGAGGAGTCATTATCACAGTACACTAGACGTTGGACTAATTTGTTTACTGACGACTTCAATTCCTCGCTACTTCAGGAGTAATCAGTGTATACATCAGCGATGGCTAGATATATTTCCAATTCCCGGTATGGTAGATGGATCATTCACCAATAGGGCACAATCGTCGTTGGATTTATATGTTCAGTGATGCCTTAAATGCTACTGCAATTCTTGAATGACAAAAGGCTGACTCATAATATCTCTGCATATTAACAATCGACGTAACACTAATAAGTACAGCCATCATCGCAGTACTGTAGCCATCGGATTAATTTGATAACTGACGACTTGAGTTCCTCTCTAGTTCTAGAATAATCTTTTCATACATCAGTTATATCCGGAGATATTTAAAATACCCGGGGCGGAAGTTAATGCATCCACCAACTGGGCACTGTAGCCACAGGATAAATTCGTATACGGATGGTGTGAATTCCAAGCCAAGTCTAGAGTATCAGTGTATCGGGCGGTTGAGGCTACAGATAGATCAAGATGACATTACGGTTCTTAGCACATTCACCAACACAGCACAGTAGCCGTTGGATAAGTCTGCTCATTGATGGTATAAATTCCGTTGCAATTCTTGAACGACAAAGGACTGACCCATTATTGCTGGTGACATTAAGAACTGACTAAACATTACTGAGAGCAGGCATTATCACAGTAACGTGGCCGTTTTATTATTACGCTCACTGGTGTTGTAATTTCCAAAGCTAGTCAGGAGTAATCAATGTATCCTGCAGCTATGGCTGGTGGTATTTACAGTTACCAGTACGGTAGTTGGTACTTCCCTCAACAGCGCACGGTAGCCATTGAATTAGAATGTTCAAAGGTGATTTAGATTCATTGGCAATTTTAGAGTGACAAGAGACAGATCCATTACCGCTCGAGATATTGAAAACTTACAACACAGTGCTGAATGCATTCATCATCGCAGTACCGTAGAATTTGGATTAATTTGATCACCTATGCCGTAAATTGCACAGCAGATCAGGAATAATCAATGTACATATCAGTTATGGCTAGAGATATTTAAAGCACCCAGCGCGGTAGTTGATGAATCCACAATCTGAACACTGTAGCCGTTGGGTATATTTGTTCACTGATGAATGTAAATTCCAAAGCAAGACTTGAGTAATCAATGTATAGTACGGTTATGGCTGGATATATTTCGAAATGAAAGTACGGTACTTTGAACATTCAGCAACATATCGCTGTAGACGTTGGCTTGTTCTGTTCAATGATGATTTGTTCTATTGCATTTCTAATTGACAAAGGCTGACCCATCATCGCTCGAGACATTAACATGTGGCGAAACGGTACTGAGCAGTGTCATCATTACGGTACTATAGACGTTGTATTAACTTATTCACTGGTGATATAAATTTCAAAGCAAGTTTATAGAAATCAATATATGTTACCTTTACGGCTGGGGATATTTACATTTCCAAGAACGGTAGCTGGTACGTCCACCAGCAGAGCCCTGAAGCCGTTGGATAAATCCGTGAAGTGATGATTACTGTTGCAATGCAAGTGTAGGGATACCAATGCATTGTACGGTTGTGGCTGGAGTTATTTACAATTGAGGGTACGGTTGTTAGTACCTCAGTCAACAGAGCACTGTAGCCGTTGGAATTATCTATTCAATGGTGACCTTGATTTTATAAGAATTCCAGAATGTCAAGAGTCATGTCTATCATAGCTCGAGGTACAATTATACAACACGGTACTAAGTACAAGAATCATAACAGTTATGTAGCGGTTGCAGTAATATGTTCCATAATGATGAGAACGCCATAGCAATTCTAGAGTAATCGAAATATGGTTCGGCTATGGTTGGAGATATTCACAATTCCCAGAGCGGTGGATAGCATATCTACCAATAGAGCACTGAAGCCATTGGATAATCTGATCGGTGATGACATATATCCTTTTGCAATCCTAGAATGACAAAGGCCTGACTAATTATCGCCTTAGACATTAACAAGTGACGAAACAGACCTGAGTACAGTAATCATCACAGTACCTTAGCGGTTTGAATAATTTCTCCACTGTTAACTTATGTTCAACAGCAAATCCAAAATAATAAGTATATAGTACGGTTATGGCTGCAGACACTTACGTTTTACAGTGCGGTATATAGAACACCCAGCAACAGAGCAGTGTAGTCGATGAATTAATCTTTTCCTCGATAATGTACGTTCCATAGCAATTGAACTGTGCCAATAGGAGTATCCGCTCTATCACGATATAATAACAATTGACAAGACAGTACTGAATTCCGCAATCATCACAGTACTGCTGCCGCTGGGTTAGTTAATACAGTGACGATTTAAATTCAGCAGAATTTCTAGAATAATCAATGCGTACATCAGACATGGCTGGAGTTATTTACTGTTCCCCGTACAATTGTTGACACCTCGCAAAATACAGCAACGTAGCCGTTGGATGAGCCTGTTTAGTGATGATTTAAACTCTATAGCAATTCTGTAATGACAAAGACTGGCCCATTACCGCTCAAGACATAAACAGTTGACGAAGCAGTAGCGAGTACAGCATTTATCGCAGTACATTGATGGGTTGAATAACTATTTCAGTGTTAACTTAAGTTTAAAAACAATTGTAGCATAATCAACATATGGAACGGTTATAGTTAAAGATATCTAAAATTGAGAGTACCGATTTTAGTACACGCATCAACGGAGCATTGTAGCCGTTGAATTAATCTTTTCAATGATACTGTATATTCTATAATAATTCTACAATGACATAAGAAGTATGCGATGTGTCTCGAGGTATTGACAGTTTACATAACGGTACATAGTGCATCCAGAGTCACAGTAATGCAGCCGCTGCTTTAACCAGATCAGTGATGGTTTAAGTAACCCCATGTGTTCTAGAGTCATCAATACATACATCAGTGATGGCTAGAGCTATTTACAATTCCCAGTACGACAATTGGTGCGTCAACAAATATAGCACTGTATCCGATGGAATAAGCTGTCCTGTGATGAAACAAATTTCGATGCAATTATAGATTGATAAAGAACATAGCACAGCACCCGCTGGATGAAACAATTCACTGACGACTTATGTTCCACAGTAGTTCAAGAATAATCTAAGAATGCATCAGCTATGGCTAGAGATATTTGCAAAACGCTGTACGGTAGGAGTTACATCAACCTACTCAGCACTGTGACCGTTGGATTAATTTTTTCAGTGATGACTTCGATTCTACGGCAGTTCTATAAAGACAACGGACTGATCCATTATCGCTCGTGATATTGACAATTGACGAAAGAGTTCTGACGATAGCCACCATCGCATTACTGTTGCGGCACGAGTGATTTGTTTACTGATAACACAAGTTTAACAGAAATTATAGACTAACCAGTGTATTGTACCGTTATGGATAGAGATATTTTGCATCTGACCGTGCGATACTTAGTACATCCATCAGGAGACTACTCTAAACGTTGGATTATCATGTACACTGATGATTTTGTATCTATAGCAATTGTAGAATGACGAAAGTCAGATCCGTCGTAGCTCAAGGTATTAAACGTTGACGAAACGGTTCTGAGTACAGTCATCATAGCAGTACATTAGCCTCTGCACTAATCTATTCACTGATTATTTATATTTAGCAAGAATTCGCAAATATTCGGTACGTAGTACGGTTATTCCTAGAGATGTTTACAGGTGACAGAACGGTACTTAGTGCAAACATCTAGAGAGCACTGTATACGTAGGATTAACATGTAAAATTATAACTTGCATTTTATTGCAATTCTGGAATGACAGAAGACGGATATGTCATAACTCGATATAATACCAAATTACAAGGCAGTACTGAGATCAGCCATCATACACTACCGCAGCAGTTGTATTAATCTGCTCTCTGTCGATTTGAATTGCACAGAATTACCAGATCAGTCTATATGTTCAACAGTTATAGCTAGAGGTATCTGAATTTCCCGGTACGGAAGTTGGTGCATCCGCAAATAGAACATATTAACCATTGGAATAATCCGACCATTCACGTTTTATACAATATTGCACTTCCACTATGACAAGGGTCTGAAATATTATGACTCAGGCAGTAGCAATTGACGAAAGAGACATGAGTACTGGCATTAAGACTGTGCCTTAGTCGTTGAACTTATTTGTTCACTGATAACTTAAGTTTAACATCAATTCAAGGATAATCAATATATAATACGGCTATGGCTGGAGACATATTTAATTGACAGTACGGTACCTGGTACAACCATGAGCACTGCACTGTAGCTGTTGGATTAAACTATTCTATGATGATTTA
Organism: Eufriesea mexicana; assembly: GCF_001483705.2. Taxonomy (NCBI): domain Eukaryota; kingdom Metazoa; phylum Arthropoda; class Insecta; order Hymenoptera; family Apidae; genus Eufriesea; species Eufriesea mexicana. The sequence goes on from NW_016912806.1 coordinate 104,096, forward strand.
TATCCCATCACAATTCTAGAATGATAAAAGCCAGATCCATTATTGCACGACACATTAGCTACTGTCAACGCAGTGCGAAGTACAGCCACAATCACAGTACCTCAACCAGTGCACCAATTTGTTCAGCCATGATATAAAATCCGCAGTAGATTCAGAATAATCAATCAATGCATCAGTTACGGCTCAAGACACTTACAATTCCCAGTACGGTAGCCGGAACGTCCACCAATAGACCACTGTAGCGGTTAAGTTAACCTGTTCAATGCTGATTTAGATACTTTAGCACCTTTGAAATGACAAAAGACAGATCCGCTATAGCACGAGATACTAGAAAATGGCGAAAGGGTAAAGAGAACAGTCATCATCACAGTACAGCACCCGTTGGATCAATCTGCTCACTGACGATTTGTATTCCAGAGAAGTTCTAGAATAATCTATGTGTTCATTAGTCGTAGGTAGAGATATTTGCAATTCCCAGTACTGTAGGCGCTACATCCACCAACGGAGCACTGTGACCGTTGGATTAATCTGTTCAGTAAGCAATGTATATGTGCGTTACGCTTAGGGACATATACAATGGGCATTACGGTGCATGGCACATTCACCTACAGAGTAGTCTAAACATTGCGTTAATTCGTTCACTGACAAGTTAACCTCTGTAGCATTTCTAGAATGATCTACAGATAGGTCAGGTATACTTAGTGGTAGTGACAAACGACAATGTGTGTAGCCGTCCACGCCAAATTGTAACGGTTGAATTAACCTGTTCGCAGATCACCTTATTTGTTTAGCAACTGTAGAATCATCACTGGATGCCGCAAATGCCTCTGCAGATATTGACATGTGCCGAAATGGCACTGAGTACTGCCATCATTGTAGTGCTGTTGCAGTTTTATTTATTTTTTCGTATACGATATAAATTCCGCAGCAAGCCAAGTACAAACTGTGTACAGTCCTGGCATGCCGAGTGATATTTACAATTGATTTACGTTTCTTGACACATCCACCTACAGAGAAGTGTAGCCACTGTGCTAATCTGTTCACAGATGATTTATAGTGTCTAGTAGTTCCAGAATGATCATCGGATATATCAAATATCTTTAGTAACATTGACGGATGTCAATCCAGTAGAGAGTAGAAGTTTACACAATGCTAGGGAGATTGAATATCTCTGTTCGCTGAACAGCTATGACCATCATCAAATGTAGAATGTTCAGTGGAGGGAGCAATTTTCCTGGAGAGAGTTACATATGTCAAAAGAGGAGTGAGTACAGCCATCATCATAGTACTCTGGCCGATTGAATAATTTGCTCACTGATGACCTAAATTCATTTGCAGTTCTAGAATAATGAATGTGTATATCCTTTATTGCTGGAGATATATACAATTGGCAGAACGGTGCTTAGTATATCTGTCTACAGAGCACAGTAGCTGTTGGATTATTCTGTGCACTGATGAACTATACTCTATAGCATTTCTAAAATGATCAACGGATAGATCACATACCTTTAGTGACAGTTATAATCTTAGAACGCCAGGAATTGAAGAAGGATAAATAGAGGCAGCAACTGCCTCTGGGGGCATTGATATATCTCATTAGAGTAATGAGAATACCCATTAAGAGAAAATTGTAATCGATTGATCATAATGTCGATTGATGACATAAGTTCTATGGTAATCGTAGGATAATAAATGTATTGATCAGTTATGGCTATACCTAATTGCAATTGACATTAATGTAATTGGTACATCCACCTGCAGACTACTGTAGCCGTTGGATAAATGTGTTCACTAATGACTTAAGCTCTGTAGCAGCCCCAGAAGTTTATTATACCTTTTTCAGGTCATGCAAGTTCATCAGCAACTGTAGAATGATCAATGGAGAGGACAACTGTCGCTCGAGACATTGGCACATGTCAATACAGAACTAAGTACTGCCGTCATCACAGTACCGTATTCGAATTATTAATTTGGACACTAATAATATCGATATTACAGCAATTACAAAATGACAACGTATATATCAATTATCGCTCGGGATATTAGCTATCGACCACACAGTACTGAGCATAGCCAACATCACATACTGTAACAGTGGATTAAGTATACAACTGGTGAATTAAATTCCTCCGCAACTTCAGGTTGATCTATGTATAGAAGTGTTATGGCTAGAGGTATTTACAAATAGCAGGACGATGCTAAGTGTACCCACCAACAAAGCACCGCAGCTTTGGCTTAATCTGTCCGCCGATGACTTAAACAGTGTTGCAGTTGTAGTATCATCAGTGGATAGGTCATATATCAAAACAATACAATACAATACAATACAATATAAATTAAACTGTAGTACCAGAATAATCAATGAACGCACCTCTCATTAATAGGCACATTGACAACTCCCAGTACGCTAATCGGCATATTCAACAACAGAGCATAGTAACCAATGCTTGTATCTGTTCAGTGATAACGTACATTCCATTGCAATTCTAGAACTACGACGGATTTATCCATTATTGCTCGCGACACTGACAATGGTCGAAACAGTACTTAGTACAGCTGTTATCACAACACATTAGCCGTTGCACTAATTTGATCTCCGATAATTTAAATATAACAGCATCTCTAGAGTAGTTAATGCGTAGAACAGCTATATGAAGAGACATTTGCTATTAACAGTATGCTTCTCTGTGCATCCACCAACATAACACTGTGGCCGATGGACAAACCTGTTCTGTGATGGTATAAGCTTTATTGCACTTCTAGAATGAGAAAGGATTCACCCATTGACGCTATAGATATCAGCAGGTGACGAAACAGTACTGAGTGCAGCCGTCATAACTGTACTATAGCCGTTGAATTAAGTTCCACACTGATAATGTATATTCTAATGTAAGTCCAGAATTTTCAATATATGGTGAGTTTGAAAATAGGTATATTTACAATTGACAGTACGGTTCTTAGTACACCCATCAAAACAGCACTGCAGCCGTTGGATTGACCTTTTCAATGATGGCCTACATTATATAGCAGTTCTAGAATGACAAAAGACATGTCCATTCCTGCACAGTACATTAAGAACTGACAGCACAGTTCTAAGTACGGCCATTCCACGATACTGTAGCAGTTGGATTAATTTAATCACTGATCGTTTAAATTCCATAGTAGTTCTGGAGTAATCATTGTATACATCAGTTGCAGCCAGATACATTTACAACTCCTAGTACGGTAGTAGTTACATCCACCAATATATCAATGTATCCATTGGATTTGTCTGCTCAGTGATGATTCAAATCCTCGTTCCATTCTAGAATTACATAGGACTGACGCATTATTGATCGAGATACCAACAGTGGGCGGAAAAGTACTGTGTGCAGCCGTCATCGCAATACAACAGCCGTTGGATATAATTTGTTATCTTATGAAATAAATTTAACGGCAATTCTAGAATATTCAACATATAGAACCGTCATGGCTTGCGGTCTAATGTACATGCATAGAAAGAGCTCTGTGGCCATTGGATTACTCTGTTTCGTGATATTGTATATTCCATTGCAACACGAGAGTGGCAAAAGGCAAATCCGTAAACGCACGAGATAGTAATAATAGACACAGCAGCACTGTGTACAGCCATCGTAACAGCACTGCAACCGTTGGATTAATCTATCCTCTTTAGATTTAAATTCCACAGTTGTTCTAGAGTAATCAACGTATACATCAGTTATGTCTGAAGACATCTACAATTTCCTGTTCGGTGTATGTGGCATTAAGCAATGAATCACTGCAGCCGCTGTATGTGCCTGCTCAGTGATGATTTAAATTCCAAAGTGTTTCTAGCATAATCAAGGTATACATCGGTTATGTCCAGAGATATTTACAATTCGAAGCACAGTAGCTGGTTCAGCCACCAATAGAGCACATTTGTCATTGGATTAATGTGTTCAGTGATGATTCATATCGTACTGCAATTCTGGAACTAAGAAGGACTGACCGTATGTGGCTCCAGATAATATAAATTGACGAAACAGTACTGAGTACAGCCGCCATCACAATTCCTTAACCGTCAGAATAATTTTTTCACTGATAAATGAAATTTAACTGCAATTCTAGAATAATCAATGTATGGTATGGGTAAGGCTAGAGAGATACAGAATTAACAGTACGTTTCTCAGAACATTCACAAACAGAGCGCTGTAGCCTTTGGATTAATCTGTCCAGCTATGAAAAGTTCTATTGCAATGCTAGAGTGACGAAGAGATCACCGGTTGTATTTCTAGAAATTGACAAGTGACTAAACAGTATAGAGTAGAGCCGCCGTCCCTCTACTGTTGCCGTTGGCGTATTATCTTCACTGGCGGTGTAAATTGAGAAGCAAGTAGAGAAAGATCAATGCCTAGTACGTTTATGCCAAGAAATATGTACAATTGACAGTGCGGTTCTTAGTACAGCAATCAACACAGCACTCTCGCCCGCGAATAAACCAGATCAATTGTTATGTAGGTTATATAACAATTCTAGGATGACAAAAGACAGATCCCTTGTAGCTGGAAATATTAATAATTGACATATCTGTACTGAGCACAGCCATCATCACATTGCTATGGACACTGGATTAATTATTTCACTGATGCTGCAAATTTGAATGCAAGTCTAGAATAATCAATGTATAGTACGATTATGGCTATAGATATTTGCAATCGACAGTACGGTAGGTAATACACACACCTACAGATCTCTGCAGCCGTTGGATCAATCTGTTCAACGATGATCTCTTTTCTACTGCATTTCTAGAATAACAACGGTCAGAACCATTATCCTACGAGATATAAGCAATTGACAAGAAAGAACTGAGTACAGACGTCATTACTGACATTCATCTGTTGGATCACTTTGTTCACTGATGACGTAAATTCCAATACTATTCTAGTATAACCTGTGTACAGAATAGTTGCGGCTAGAGGTATTTAGAATTGACATTACGGTGATTAGTGCATCGACCAACAGACACCTGTAGCCGTTGTGAGAACCTGTCCAATGGTGATTTGGGTCCTACAGCAATGATAGAATGAAAACGGAGAGAAGTACTATCCCCAGAGGTATTGAAAATTGACAACACGTTTTAGAGTACACCCATCATAACAGTTCTGTGGGCGATGGAATAATTTGCTCATTGATGACATAATTCCACAGCCATCCCAGAATAATCTCTCTATACTACAGTTGTGGATAGAGTAATCTGCAATTGACTATACGGCTCCTAGTGCATCTACCAACGGAGCACCGCTACCGTTGTACTAATCTGTTCACTGATCACTTAGGTTCTCCAGCAACTCTATAACGACAAAATAAAAATCCATTACGTCACCATACATTGACTGCTGACACAGCGCGACTGAGTACAGTCATCGTCACATTACCGCAGCCGTTGGTTTAACCTCTTCACTGATGAATTAAATTCTACAGTAATTCTAGAACAAACAACGTATAGTGCAGTTATGGCTGATGACACTTAAATTGACATAATAGTATTGAGTGCAGCCACCATCAATATACTTCGGCTGCTGCATGACTATGTTCACACACGGTTTAAAACCAATAGCGATTCCAGAACGTCATAACACAGATCAATTATCCCTCGGTATATTATCAATTGACATGGCAGTACTGAGTACAGCCATCTTCACAGTACTGTGGACTATGGATCACTTTTGCTAATAATTAGGTGAGCACATCTGCCAACCGTGCACCCTTGCTGTTGGATTTATCGGGCTCAATGGTGCCTTAAATCTCAGCTTTTTGCTTGAAATATTAACTATTGACAACACAGTACTGAGTGCAGCCATCATCACAGTAATCTAGCCATTGGACTACATTGATCACTCGTGATATGAATTACAAAGCAATTTGGTAATAATCAATGCATAGTACGGTCATGGCAAGAGATATATCCCATTGGCGGTACTATACTGAGCACATACACGTACAGAGCTCTGTTGTCGTTCGATTAATCTGTCCTATGACGGTTTAAACCCGAAAGCAATTCCAAAATGGCAAAAGACAGAACCATTATCCTTCGAAATATTAGCAGTAAACAACACAGTACTGAGTGCAGCCATCATCATAGTACTGTATGTGTTGTCATAACTTGCTTGTTGGCGATTGAAATTCAGAAGCAACACTAGAACAGTCCATGCATATGGTGGTTAGGACTGTAGATATTTATATCTTAGATTGCGGGACATAGTACGTCCACAAGAAGAGCACTGGTGCCACTGGAGTTTTCTGTTCACTGATGACATAAATTCACTGTCAATGCTAAAATGTCAATGTTCAGATCCATTAACGCTGTAGCCATCAACAATTGGCATACCACGTCTGCGTTCAGCAATCATCACATTAACGTAGATGTTGGGCTGCTTTGATCACTCATGATGTACATTGCAAACCAATTCTTGAATAATCAGTGTATTGTGCAGTTATGACTAGCGGTATTTTCAATGAACATCGCGATACACAGTGCATCCACCAAACGAATATTACAACCGTGTATTAATCAGTTCAAGTATGATTTAGGTGCAGTCTAGACCTATTTAGGTCAATTCAGGAATGACAGAATACATATCCATTGCCTCACCAGGCATCAGCAATTGGATAGCAGAGCTGAGTATAGCCATCATGACATTACAGCATCCGTTTGATTTCTTTCTACGGGCGTGAATTAGATTCTCCAGCAACTGCAGAATAATCAATGTACAACACGGTTATGGCTAGAGATATTTACTACTCACAGTGTTTTACATAATGCATCCACCAAGAGGGCACTCTTGCTGCGGGAGTAGTATGTTCACTGATGATTCACATTCCCTACCAAACAGGGAATGTCAGAATACAGATCCACTGACACTGTAGCAATTAGCAATTGACATAGCGGGAATGTGCGAATCAATCACAAAGTAACGTAGGTGTTCTACTACTTTGTTCAATGAAGGCGTAGTTGCCAAACGAATCCCAGTTTAATGAATGTATTCTACATCTATGGATAGGGATATTTAAAACTGTCTGTAAGATACACAGCGCATCCAACAACAGCGGGCTGCAGCCGTTGGAATAGTCTGTTCCATGATGATATGGATACTGTGGTTATCCTGCAATGACAGTAGATAAGTCCAGTATCGCTGGAGATGTTACCAATTGACATAATAGTACTCAGTACGTTCATCGTCAGAGTAATTTAGCCATTGGGATAATCTGTTCACTGCTAACGCAAGTTTCACGAAAATTCGAGAACAACCAACGCATGGAACGGTTATTGTTAGAGATATTTAGAATTGACACTATGGTTCTTGGTACGTCTCTCGACAGAGCACTGTAGCGACTGGATTTATTTGTTCAATTATGATTTTGATTATATAGCTATTCTACAAAGGCAAAAGACATGTCCGTCATAGGTCGAGATGTTTGCAATTCATAACTGAGTACTGTGTACAGCCAGCATCTCTGTACTGCAGCTGCTGCATTGATCTGTCCAGTGTTACTTTAATTTCCACAGGAGGCCTGGAATAGCCGATGTACGCATCAGGCATGGATAGAGGTATTTACAATTACCAGTACGGTAGTAGGCACAGACAGCAATGGACCGCAGTATCCGTTGGATTAACTTGTCCACTGAGGACGTAATTATCAAAGCTAGTCCATATTAATCAACGTATTGTATGGTTATGCCAAGAGATATTTGTAATTAGCAGGACGTTACTTTGTACAACCATCAACAGAGCACTGTAGCCGCTGGCTTAACATGTTCAATGTTGATCTGCATTACATCGCAGTTCTACAAGGACAAAAGACAGATGCGTGATAGCTCGAAACATTAACAACTGGCAACACAGTTCTAAGAATAGCCATCACCGCAATACCGTAGCCTCTTGATTAATTTGATCACTGATGACTTAAATTCTACAGCAGTTCTAGAGTAAACATTGTTTAAACCTGTTATGTCTAGAGATATTTAAAATTACAAGTATGGTACTTAGTAAAGCCATCAACAAAGCACTGTAGCATTTGGTTTAGTGTGTCCAATGATGATGTACGTTACATAGAAATTATATAATAGCAGAAGACAGATACGTTATATCTCGAGACATTAACAACTGACATAAGGGTACTGAGTACAGATATCGTAGAAGTTCTGCCACCGTTGGATTACTCTGTTCATCGATGATGTATACTTCACAGTGTTTCTATAATAATCAATGTACACATCAGTTATGGCAGGATATATTTAGAACCCCGAGTACGGTAGATGGTATACAACGAATAGGGCATTGCAGCTGTTGGATAAATTAGTTCAGTGATTATTTGAATACCATTGCAATTCTAGGACGACAAAGGACAGACCCGTTGTCGCTCGAGACATTACCAGTTGACGATAAACTACTGTGTACAGGCATCACCACACTGCTTCAGCCGCTGGGCAAATTTGTTCACTGATAATACGTGTTTGCCGGCAATTCTAGAATCATCCATGCATAGTACGGATATGGGTAGGGATTTCTAGAATTGACATTACGGTCCTCACTACATCCATTAACAGAGCACTGTAGATTAGTGTATACATCAGTTATGCCTAGAGATATTTACAGCTCCCATTACGGTAGATAGTGCAGCCACCGATAGAGCACAGCCGCCGCTTTATTAACATGTTCAATGATGGTATTTATTACATAGCCGTTCTAGAATGACAAGGGACGCATCAGTCATATCTCGATATATGAACAATTTTCATAACAGTTCTGAGTGCAGCCCTCAGCACATGGCTGCTGCCGTTGGATTAATCTGTTCACTGATGTCGTAAAGACCACATTAGCCCTAGAATGATCAATGTATAGTACGGTTATGGGTAGAGTTATTTACAATTGGCAGTAAATTACTTGCTACAGACATTATACAGATCACTGTAGGCTTCGGATTTTCTCCTTCAATGAAGATTTACTTTCTATAACAATTCAAGAATGATACAATTGACAGATCCGATGTAGCTCGAGACATTAACAATTGATACAAGAGTACTGTGTGCAGCCATCATCGCAGTATTCCAAACATTGGATTAATTTCACAATTCGCAGTACGTCCTTTGGGCTAATCACCTATAGAGCACTGAAGCCGTTGGATTAATCTGTTCAATGATGATATAGATTCTATTGTAATTCAAGAAAGACGCTGGATTTATTTGCTCCCTGGTAATCAAAATTCCAAGGCAAGCCTACAGTTGTCAATGTATTGTATGGTCATGTCTGGAGATTCCTGCAATTGACAGTACGGTTCGTATTATATCCTGCAACAGGTCAATGTATCTGTTGGATTAATCAGTTCAAAGATGATTTATTGTCACGCACCTCTGGATTGAAAAAAAAACATATACATTTTGCCCCGGGCGATTTGCAATTGACAATACGGTACAGAGTACAGCCCTCAATACTTTAATGTAGCGGATGGATTAATTTGTTGATTGATGACATAAATTCCACATTGACTCTGAATAATCAATGTATACTACGGTTATGTCTAGAGCTACTTACAGTTGAAATTACCGTACTTAGTGCATGCAATTGGAGAACACTGCAGCCATTGGATTGACCACTTCAATCAAGATTTATTTCCTGTAGCGATACTAGAATGACAAATGGCAAATCCATTATACCGCCACGTATTAACAACTGACATTGCAGGATATCCTACAGCCATCATAACAGTAACTGACCAGTTGAACTAATTTGTGCACTGATGGTGCAAATTATACAGCAATTCTAGAATAACCAATATCTGACGATTGTGTCTAAAGATATTTACAATTAACGATACGGCACTTAGTATATTTGCCGACAGAGCCTTGCTGCCGTTGGATAAATGTGTTCACTGATGCTTTATATTGTACAGCAGTACTAAAAAGAAAAAAGAGAGATCCATTGTCCCGCGAGAAATAAACAGCTGACACAATACAGAGTATAGCCATTATTTCAGTACTCTGGCAGTTGGATGACTACGGACGCAGGTGATGCAAATACCGAAGCATTTTCAGAATAATCAATTTAAAGTACGGGCGTATCTAGAGATACTTACAATCGACAGCGCGGTATGTAGTACATGCAAGTGGTATCATTGTAGCTCTAGAACTAATTCCTTGCCTGATGATATATATTCCACAGATACTCTAGAATGAAAAGGGACAGGTCAGTGATGCTTCGAGGAATTTGCAATTGACAACACAGTGTACAGCCATCACCACATTACTGCAGTCTTTGGAGTGATCTATTCACTGACGTCATGCATTCCACAGTAGCCCTAGAATAACGTAATTATACATCTGTAATGGCTAGATATATTAACAATTCCGAGTACATTAGTTGATACTTTCACCAATGGATCACTGTAGCCATTGGGTAGAACTGATCAGTGATGATTTATATTCCGTATCATTTGTAGAATAATGAAGGACTGACCCATTATCGCTCGAGACACTAATAGTTAACAAAACAGTACTGAGCACTTTCATCATCAAAGTACTTAGGCCGTTGGAATAATTTCTTCCTAACGAATTCAATTTAGCAGCAACTATAGAATAACAATTGTACGGCGCGTTTATGGCTACAGACATTTACAATTGGCGGTACGGTACCATGTGGATCCATCACCAATGCACTGCAGCGGTAGCATTAACGTGTACAATGATGATTTTTATTCCGTAGCAATTCTAGAATGGAAAGAGGCATGGCCGTCACGGCTCGAAGCCATAACCGTTCACATAACACTACTGCAATCAGGCACCATCACGGTACAGTAACCGTTGGAGTATTCTGTCCACTGACGATACAATTTCCACAGCATTATTAGAATAATCCATGCATACACCAGTTACAGCCACGGACATTTGCAATTCCCATTACGGTAGTTGGTACATCCACCAAAACAGCACTGTAGACTATCGATTAACCTGCTCATGGGTCTTTAAAACTATAGTGCGTTCTAATGTAACAAAGAACAGATCCATTATCCCACGAGACATTAACAACTGACGAAACTGTACTGAGTACAGCAAACATAGCAGTGCATTAGCCATTGGAATAATTTGTTCACTGATCATTTAAATCTAACAGCAATTCTAGAATGATCAATATATAGTACGGTCATGGCCACAGATATTTACATTCGAAGGTACGGAAATTAGGACATCCATCAACACAGCACTGTAACTACCTAAATGAACTGTTCAATGGTGAAATATGATTTGTACCAATACTAGAATGACAAAAGGCACATGCACTACAAATCTGGACACTGACAGCTGACACAAAATTGCTGAGTACATCCACCATACAGTAGCACAGACGTTGGAATAATCGGTTCACTGACGCTATAAACTCCACAGAAGATCTGGTAAAATCAATGTATGAATCAGTTATGGCAAGAGATATTTACAAATCTCAGTACGGTAGCTGGTACATCCACCAATATAGCAGTGTAGCGGTTGGACTGCCCAGTTCAGTGATGACTTAAATTCCATAGTGGCTCTAGAATAACCAATGTATACATCAGTTATGTCTAGGGAAGTTTACAATTCCAAGCACGGTATTTGGCACATACACCAATAGAGTACTGCAGCCGTTGAATTATTCACCTCAATGCTGACACAGATTCTATAGCAATTTTTGCATAACAAGTGGCAGATATGCTACAGCTCGGGATGTTAACGGTTGATATAGGAGCACTGATGACAGACGTCATTACTGTCCTTTAGTAGGCGGAAAAGTATCCACACTGATGACTTATATTTCGCAATAATTCTAGAATGATCATTATGTAGTATGGTTATGGCTAGGGGCATTTCCAACTGAAAGAAAGGTACGTAGAACATACAACAGGACTGCACTGTTTCCGTCGTATTAACCTGTCCAATGATGACTTGTAGTATAGAGCAACTCAAGAATGAGAAAAGACGGATCCGTTATAGTTCGAAATATTAACAACTGACCCCTTGGTACTATGTACAGTCTTCATCACTGTACTGTATCCGCTGGATGAGTCGGCCTTTTGACGATATATATCCTATTGCAATCAAGAATGGCACAGAAGTGCCTCATTATTGTTCGAGATATTAACAATTGACGGAAGAGTACTAAGTACAGCCTTCTTCACAGTACTTTGGCTGCTGTAATAATTTCCTCACTGATAAATTAAGTCTAGCGGCAAAACTAGAGTAATGAGTACTCAGTACGGATAACGCTGGACACGTTTGCAATTGACAGCACTATACACATTATATCCACCAAAAATGCGCAGTAGCCATTTGATTCACCTGTACCGCGATGACTTATATTGTATAGCAATTCCAGGATGACGAAAGATATATCCGAAGTATCTCAAGGTATTAACATTTGGCGAAACAGTACTGAGTACACCCAATATCACAGTACTTTTGCCGCTGCAATTATTCCCTTACTGGCAAATTGAATATGCCAGAAAATATAAAATAATCAATATATCGTACCGTTATGGATAGAGATATTTACAACTGACATTAAGGTACTTAGTACATGCATTAACATAGGACTGTAGACGTTTAATTGAACTCTGCAATGATGATGAAGATTTTATAGTAATTCTAGAATGACAGAGGTCAGATCCGTTATTGCTCGAGACATTCACATCTGACATAACCGAACTGAGTACAGCCATCGCCACAGAAGTATAGCCATTGGATTAATCTGTCCACTGACGCTATAAACCACACAGAATTTCTGGTAAAATCAATTTATGAATTAGTTATGGCAAGAGACATTTGCAAATCGCAGTACGGTAGCTGGTACATCCACCAAGAGTGCCCTGTAGCTGTTTCACTAACCTGTTTAATGATGACTGAAATTCCACGGCAGTTCAAGTATAATTAGTGTATATACCAGTTATGGCTAGAGGTGTTTACAAATCCCTGTACGAGAGTTGGCACATCCACCGGTAAAGTACTGCAGTCGTTGGATAAATCTGTTCAGTGACGATTCACACACGTGTGCCATTCCAGAATATTAGTGGGCGAACAATTTCCGCTCAATACATTGACAACTAACGAAGCAGCACCGAGCGCTGCCATCATCACAGTACATCGACCGTTGGAATAATTTGTTCACACATAAACCATGCTTAGCAGCAGTCCCAGAATGATCAGTATATAATCCTCCTATTGCTACAGACATTTACGGTTGACAAAGCGGTACATAGTGCATTCAATAACTGTGCACTGTAGCCGATGTATTACCATGTTCAATGTAGACTTACGTACTATAGCCACGCTAGAATGGCATAAGGCAGGTCCGCCAAGGCACGAGAAGTTGAAGATCGACAAATGACTACACAGCAAAACAACCATAACAGTACAGCACGCGTTGCGTTAAACTGCTCACTGACAACTTGTATTCCACAGGAGTTGAAGAATTATCCATGTATACATAAGCTATAGCTAGAGTTATTTGTATTTCCTTGTACGGTGGCTGCTACATCTACGAAGTCAGCACTGTTACCATTGGAATCGCTTGTTCAGTGATGTTTTAGATCCTAGTGCAACTCTATAACGACAGAGGGCAGGTCCATTATCGCTCGAGACGTTAACAATTGACGAAACTGTATTGAGTACAGACATCATCAAAATGATTTAGCGGTTGGACTAATTTATTGACTGAAAATATTTATTTAACAGCAATTATAGATCGTTCACTTTATAGTAATGCTATGCCAATTTATATTTACAATTCCGAAGGACAGTAGCTGGTGCATACACCGATAAAGTACTGTAGTCATTGGATTATCTGCAGTGTGATTGTTCGGGTTCAAGGGCAAGATCATTGTAGTCGATTCATAACACGACTATGTCTAAGGATATTTACAATTGACTGTAAGAGTCCTGGAGCCTCTATCAACAGAGCACTGTAGCAGATGTTTCGACGTCTTCGATGATGATCTGTATTCTGTAGTAATTCTAGAATGAGGAAAGGCATGTCCGTGAAAGCTCGAGATAATAACAATTGACACAAGAATACAGTGACCAGCCATCAGCACAGTACTGCATCCGATGTGTTAATCTGCCCACTGATGATGTAAGTTCTGCAGTAGTTCTGGATTGATATATGTATATATCTGTTACGTTTAGAAATAATTACAAATTCCATTACGGAGGTTGGTTCATGCACCAATATATCATAGTAGCCGTTAGATTAATATGTTCAGTGGTGATTTAAGTTCCACAGTGTACCTAGATATCCAATGGATGCATCAGGTATGGCTAGAGATATTAACAGTTCACAGTGCGGTTGCTGGTACATCTTCAAATAGATTAACGCATCAGATGGATTAGCTGCTCATTGATGATTTAGATTCTTTGGCAATGCTATAATGACAAAATACAGATCCGTTGGAGCTCGAGATACTACCAATTGACATAACAGTACTGAGTACAGGCATCACAACGGTACGACAGACGTTGGATTAATCTGTTCACTGATGAATTAATTGCCACATTAGTAATAGAATAACCAATGTGAAAATCAGTTATGATCAGTGTAATTTAAAATACCCTGTACGGTGCTCGTACATTCACTGCGATAGCACTCTAGCCGTTGGAATCATCAGTTCACTGATGATATTAATTCTAAAGTAAGTCTACGGAAGTCAATTTACAGAACGGTTACATCTAGAGATGTTTACAATTGAATTGCGGTCCTCAGTACATACATCTACAGTGAACTGTATCCGTTGGATTAAACTGATGAGTTATGATTTACGTTCCTTTGCAACACTAGAATGACAAACGGCTTGCACGTTATCGCTCGTGAAGTTAACAATAGTCATAAGAATACTGTGTGCAGCCGCAATAACCGCATATCAGACTTTGGACCAATTTGCTCACAGATTATCTAAGTTCAACGGCAATTCTAGAATTTGCAACATATAGTACGGTTGTGGCTACAAATATTTACAGCTGAATGTACGGTACTTGGTACATCCATCAGCAGACCGCTATAGCCGTTGAAAATGAATGCTGAGTGATGATGTAGATCCTATTCCAACCGTAGAATTACAAAAGACATATCCGTCACAGCTAGAGATATTAACAGTTGCAGAAACGGCATTGAGTACTGCCATCATCACACCACTGGTGCCGTTGGATGATCCGTTCTCTGATGGTACAGATCCTATTCCAATATCAAGACCGCGAAGGACTGGCCCGTTGTCGCTCGTGACATTAACAAATGAGGAAACGCTACTGAGTACAGGCATAGTCGCCGTACTTTAGCCGTTGGGCAAGTTTGTTCACTGATGGTGTAAATGCCAACGCAAGTCTAGAGTAATCAATGTATAGTTCGGTTATGTCTAGAGCTTTTTACAGTTCCCATTAAGGTAGCTGGTACATGGAGCACTGTAGCCATTGGATTAATCTGTTCAGTGATGCAATAAATCCCAAAGCAAGTCTAGGGTAGCTACAGTAGGGTACGGGTGCTTCTGGAGTTATTAACCATTGACAGTACGATTCTTAATACATAGATCAACAGAGCCCTGCTGCCGTTGGTGTATCCAGTTCAATGATAATTTAGATATCAAAGCAATTCTAGAGTCACATAGCGCTGACCAATTACCGCTCGAAATATTATCACTTAACGGAACAGTACTAAGAAGATTCATCAAACCGGTAGAGTAGCCGTTCGGTTAACCTGTTCACAGGTGAAGAGAGTACCATAGCTGTTCTAGAGTAATTAATATATAGTACGGTTATGGCTGGAGATATTGCAATTGACAGTACAGCTCCTAGCACATCCATCTGCGTGGCACTGTAGCCGTTGGAATCACATGTTCAGTGATAATTTGTATTCTATATGCATTCTAGAATGACAAAAGGCTGATCCGCTAAATCTGGGGATATTAACATTTGGCATAACTGTACTGAGTACTGGAATAAGCAAAATGCAGCAGCCTTTGTATTTATTTGATCACTGATGACTTAAATTCCACAAGAGTTCCAGAATTATCAATGTATACACCAATTGTGGCAAGAGATATATGCAGCTCCCGGTATGGAAGGTGGTACTTCCACCCATAGAGCACTATAGACGTTGGATTAACCGGTACAGTGATGATTAAAGTTCTATAGCATTTCTAGAGTCACAAAAGTCTGATCCGTTACTACTCGAGTTAATAGCAACTGACATAATGGTTCTGGGTACGGCCACCGTCACAGTGATACAGCCGTTCGATTAATCTCTTCACTATTGATTTGAATTCCACTGTAGCTCTAAAATAATCATAGTATACATCAGCCGTGCTAGAGGCATTTACAGTTCCTAGTGCTTTACATGATGCTTCCACCTATCGAGCACAATAGACGTTGGATCAGTCTGTCCAGTGGGGACTTGTATTACACAGCAGTTCGAGAGAAAGCAGTGTATACATCAGTTATGGCTAAAGATATTTACAACTCCTCGTATGGTAGTTGGTACATCCACCAATGGAGCACTGTAGCCGTTGGATTAATCAGTATAGTGGCGATTTGAAGACTATTGCATTTCTAAGTCGGCAACGTACTGAGACATTGCGCGCGAGACATTAACAGTTGGCAAAAGAGTACGGAGCGATGCCATCATGAGCGTGCTTTAGCCGTTGCATTAATTCGTCCACTGACAACATAAGTTAAACTGCAATTCTGGAATAACCAATGTATGGTGCCGTTTTGGCTACTGACGTTTACAATTAACAATACGATACGTATTACGTCCATCGACTTAATGCGTTTGCCGTTCGGTTGACATGTTGTGCGATGACATATATTCTATAGCATTCCTGGAATGACAAGAGACAGTGGCACTGCTCCTTTAGACGTTAACATCTGACTACGCAATACTAAGTACACCCAGAATAGCACTTATGTAGCTGTTGGGTTAATTTGTACACTGATGACTAGAACTCCACAGCCGTTCGGGAATGTTCAATGTATACATTGGATACGGCTGGTACTATTTTCTGCTCGCAGTACGGTAGTTGGTACAATCACCAATTAACTCCGTGGCCGTTTGAATGATCTGTTCAGTAACGATCTATATTCTGTTGCATTCCTAGAATGACGATGGACTCACTCATTTTAGCTCAAGGTATTAGCAATGGAGGAAAGAGTACTGAGCAGAGGCACCATCGCGGTACGGTAGCCGTTGGATTAATTTGTTCATTAGCTATGTAAATTCCAAAGCAAGTCTATAGCAATGAATGCATGGTACTGTTACTGCTGGTGAAATTTACAACTCTTAGTATGGTAGTTGGTGCATCCATTAAACAGATCACCGTGGCCATTGGAGTATCTAGTTCAATGATGATTTAGGTTCTATAGCAATTCTGGAATGACAAACGACAGAACCGTTGTAGCTGGAGATACTAACAATTGACATAACAGTACTGAGTAAGGCGATCATCATATTTCTGCAGCCGTTTTATTTGTGTGTTCACTCATGATTTACTTTCCACCGTGATTCCAGAATAATCAGTGTATACATCAGTTATGGCTAGAGGCATTTACATTTCCGTGTACGGTAGTTGGTACGTCCACAAATTGAGCACTGTAGCCGTTGGATTATTCTGTTCACTGACGACTTGCATACTATTGCAATTCTAGGTTGGCAACAGACTGAGACACTACCGCTAGAGACATGGACAGTTGACAAAATAGTAGGGAGTACAGCCATCAACACAGTACTTTAGCAGTTCTAATAACTTCTTCCCTGATAATTTAAGTTAAACTGCAAGAGAAGTTTAAGGTTGACAATACGGTGCGAAATACATCCATCAACTGAGCACATTCTCAGTTCGATTGACCTGATCAATGACGACTTAGATTCTCCAGGATTCCTAGAATGACAAGGGACAAAACCATTACCACTAGGATATTAGCAACTGATAACACAGTGTTAAGTACTCCCATTATCACACTGATGTAGCTGTTGGATTAATTTCAACACTGATGGCTAAACGTCCGCAGCAGCTCTGGAATAATAAATGTATACATTGGTTATGCATAGTGATATTTTCAATTCGCAGTACGGTAGTTAGTACAATCACCAATAAACTCCGTAGCCGTTCGATTGATCCCTTCAATAACGATCTAGATTCTATTGCAATTCTAGAATGATAAAGGACAGGCACATTTTCTCTCGAGACGTTAACATTTGACGAAACAGTACTAAGTACAGCCATCA
>NW_016912806.1:122894-125567 GCF_001483705.2 Eufriesea mexicana
TAACACCCAGTGCTTTAGTTGGTACATCCACCCATATAGCACGGTAGCCGTTGGATTAATCAGTTTATTGTTGATTTATATACCAATGCAAATCTATGCTTATCAATGCATTGCACGGTTATGACTAGAGATATTTACGATTGACAGTACTGCTCTTTGTACAATCGTCAACTGAGCACTGTGGCCGTTGTATTGATCTGCTCAATGATGACGTGGATTCCGTAGCAACTCTAGATTGGAAGAAGACAGATGCGTTACAACTCGGGATACTAACAACTGACAACTCAGTGGTATGTACAGCCATCGTCACAATACTATTGCAGTTGGATTAATTTGATCGCTGATAACATATATTCCACAGTAGTTCTATAACAATCATTGAAGCCACGAGCAACAGGTAGATATATTTGCAACTCCCATTAAGATAGTTGGTACATCAACCAATACAGCAAAGTAGGCGTTGGGTTAATGTTTTGAGTGACGCTTTTAATTCCATGGTGCTTCTAGAATAATCAATGTATAGATCAACTATGTATAGAGATATTTACAATTCGCAGTACGGTAGTTTGCGCATCTATAAATAGAGCACTGTAGACGTTGTATTGCTCTGATCATTTACGTTTGAAATTCCAGAGCAGTTCTAAATTAACCAATGTATACTTCAGTTACGGAAGGAGATATTAAACACTCACAGGACGGTAGTTGGGACATTCGCCAATAGATTCACTTTCTATGGCAATTGTAGGGTGACAAAGGACAGATCTGTTACACATCGAGAAATCAGCAATTGAGGATACATACTGATTACAGCCACCCTCACGGTGCCTTAGCTGTTGGGCTAATTTCCGCATCAATAATTTTAATTTCGCATGAATCCTATAATAATCAATATATAGTAAGGTTATGGCTTGAGATAATTGAGAACCGTCAGGACGGTACTTAGCGCATCTTTCAACAGTGCACTTTAGCCGGTGGATTAACCTGCTCTATGATGCTTTGGATTCTGTAGCAATTCTAGAGTATAAATTGACATACCCTTTATAGCTCGAGATATTAACAACTGTCCACTCGGTACTGTGTACAGTCATCATCACAGTACTGTAGCCGTTGAATTAACTTGTACACTGATAACGTAAATTACAATGCAATCCTAGGGTAATCAAAGTATGGCACGGTGGCGGCCTGAGATACTTACAATTGACGTTATGGTTCTTAGGACGTCTGTCTACAGAGCACTGTGTCCGTTGGATGTATGTGCTCAATGATGATTTAGTCCGTTGGATGTATTTGCTCAATGATGATTTACATTCTACAGCATTTCAAGAATGACAAAGGAGATATCCATTAACGCTCGTCATATTTACAACGGGCAACAAAGTGCTGAGTGCAGCCATCATAACAGTACTGTAGTCATCCTATTAATTTGTACACTGATGACTTAAACTCCACAGCAGTTGTGCAGCATTCCAGTTATACATCAGTTATAACCAGAGATATGTACAGATCCAATTACGGTAGTTGGTACGTACTTCAATAAATCACTGTAGCAGTTGGATTAGTCTTGTCAGTGACGATTCATATTCTATTGCAATTGTAGAATGGAAAAGATCTGACGCACTGTGGCTCTAAACATTATTAAGGGACGAAATACTACTGAGTGCAACCATCACCACAGTACTGTATTTGTAGGATTAGACTGTTCACAGATGATTAAAGTTCCACTGTTGTTCTGGAATAACCAATGTTAACATCATCTGTGGCTATAGATACTTACAATTCCCAGTACGGTAGTTTTTACATCCACGAATAGAGCAGTGTTCCATTTGGACTAATGTGTACAGTGATGATTGATATTCCACTGCAATTCAGGAATGGCAAAGGAGTGACCCATTTTTTCTAGAGACGTTAACAATTGACGAAACAGTACTCAGTACTGGCATAGTTACAGTACTGTAGCAGTTGTATTTATTTGTTCACTGTCTGTGTAAACTCCGAAGCAAGTCTACAGTAATAAATGTATGGTACGGTTATGACTGGAGATACTTACATTGCCCAGTGCGGTATATGTACGAGCAAGAACAGGAAACTGTAGCCGTTTGTTTCACATGTTCAAACATGAACTTCATTCCATAGACATTTGAGAATGACAAAAGATGGATCCGTCATAGCATGAGGCATTAACAGTTGACATGACAGTGCTGAGTACAGCCACCAGCACTGTGCTGCAGCCGTTATATTAACCTATTCAATGATGATGTAAATGACAAAGCATGTCTAGTGTTATCTATGCTGTGGTAGTGGTTACATATATTTTTGTGTATATATGTGTTGGTATGAGTGGAGCTGGTATGCGTGGTATTCCAATGAGTATTGAACACTGGTTATTATTGCAGTGGTAGATGCCGTAGTGTATTTGGCATAAGTGTGAAGAATGTTTGCGTGGAAGAGTATATGTGTGTGTCGAGTACGAATGGGAGCCGTGAAAAGCAGTTAGTGCTTGGAGGACAGTAAGCAAAGAACACGTCGTGTGTACGATATTCGTGTATAGGTTATACCGTAAAGAGGAGCGGTTCCATTTTTACTAATATAATTATAATTTGTGTTCTTTTTTTAAACGTTTAAGTAAGTGTTGCTCTTATTTCATCCACCGTTAACAATTGGTAGTAGAGCGTC
>NW_016912806.1:125766-127166 GCF_001483705.2 Eufriesea mexicana
GCTACGGTTAAAAATCAAGGAACATATGGCTGCGAATGGAGAAGAACTAAAGACGCGTTCTCTTAATGAACTAACTACCATCAGAATGTTGATAGTATAGACCGTTGAAACGTTCCTGATCCTGGCAGAAGTTTTGAAATGCAAATGTATTCAGATGGGATGGAATGTTGATGACAATGAACTTAAAATGCATGCATTACGAGTATTTCCGCCCAAGCATGACCCGAAGGTGAGGGTACTAGGATCTCAGGGGAGCATATCTAATAGTGATATAAGATTCGCCTTAGAACGGGAAGAAAATAGAAGAGCAAGGAGGAAAGGAAGAAAGGCTAATAGGGAACACGAAGCAGAGAGGAAAGTGAAGGAGTGAAATAGAACAGATGGTAATTGCAACAACTGCTGGATCAAAGGACACATGGCGCGTCATTGTAGTCGAATTAAGAAATGTTGCAACCGTCAGGGATTCAATCACATAGCAGCAAATTGTCGCGAACGTATGGAAAACGAATCGACATTGAGAACAGGGCCAGGAAGAAATTCATCTGGTGGTTATCTTGGAGGCAATATGAGACAATAACGTGAAATGAAGGTTCGTCGTTAAACACGCGTGGAGAAGTGGTAATCAGGATAAGCGTAATATCAAAGAGACACACATTATGCGATGTGTGCGAGATAAATGGAAGCAGAATAAACGAGTTTGAGGTTGATAATTATCTTATACGGCTGTTGGATTCCGGATCTGCAAGCCAAATGCCTGACAGGGAGTTAATTAGTGACAATTTTAGTGAAGAAGGACGAAAAATTAGTAAGGCAGACAACAAAGGAAGAGTTCTAACCTCGAACGGAGTCGGAAATTTCAATGTAGAGCAAGCTTCTCTCAACAATAATAAGAAACTAAGAAATGTATTGCACGTTCCAGAACAGAATTCCAATTTACTTTCAGCAGCGAAAATGACTAGCCATCGCTACGACGTAAATTTGTGTAAACATGGAGCAATAATATACAACAAACTTGGTGGAATGCGAATGACCGCGGTAAGAGAACAGAACGCGTATTTTGTGAGGATATATATAAACATTGAGAGGACCACCGCTGTATCAAAGGAAAAGGAGGAATGGCGCAAAGCTTTAGGACATGCAGATAAAGGAATCGTAGAAGTAATGAGAAGAAAAAATCTGGCATTAGGGATGGATTGTTCATCGAAATAGGTTTGCGATCCATGTGTACAAGGAGAAGCATGTAAAACGCCGCATCCGCGACATAATGCTATATGGCCGATACGTGCTTTAAAACTTTGGCATACAGATTTGGTAGGTCCAATCAATCCCTCGTCTTTTGGAAAGAGAAATTACGTATTAAGTATCGTCGAAGGTTATTCGGGAATGATGCTTATACAACT
>NW_016912807.1:0-238 GCF_001483705.2 Eufriesea mexicana
AATCAAACGACGTAATAGATTTCCGCGGCCTGTCACATTCGGCACTATCTTTCATAAACGATGAGTAAAAATCGGGAAGAAACCGTCAAACTAATTAAAAAAAAGAGCGCTGCACGTAATTAGGTTGGAAAATCGTGAAAATCTGAAGAGATTCGGAAGATATAAGCGATGAAAATTAAACAACGTAATAGATTTCCGCGGCCTATCACATTCGGCACTATCTTTCATAAACGATGGG
>NW_016912807.1:4296-6207 GCF_001483705.2 Eufriesea mexicana
TGGTGTTTCGCTCAATTTCCTTACCACATCTTTCTCGTTGTTGATACTCGTGTTTAGGCCGATTTCTTTACCACGGCTCTGTCTTTTATTTTTATTATTTTTATTATTTTTATTATCTTTACGAATTTTGTTTTCTTTCTGATACTATTTGAGAATTATTTGGTACGCAGTAAGATAATTGGAAATAAATATTTCCGCGTAGAAATGAAACAATGATCGATGTGATTTAAAGTAGCGGGAAATAAAGAAAAAATGCAAAAAAATAGCGATTGATTAAAGTAATAATTAACACGTGTACAAAGCGAAATTATATGGATTCTACTGTCGACGTTTTATTTATATTATATTTTATTAATACACAGTATTGTCATATCTTTTAACACATTTGCCAGTAATATATAGCAGTGCTACAAATTTTGTTAATATATAAGTATTTCATTCTGTAATGTATTTTTTAATATTACACGATAATACCATAAATTCTGTTAATATATGATATTTTAACTTTTAATATTCTTTTTGTTTCTAATATTGTAATAAATTATTTTACATTACATAGTAATATATAATACAATATGAAAAAATATATACAATATAAAATATTGTATATATTTTTAATATATATTTTTGAATATTACATCAACTGTCATAAATTCTGTTTGTGTACAATAATTTAGTTTCTAGTATGTTCTTTTATAATACTGCAATGAATTATTTTTTATTAAAAACGTCTCTACTATAACTATTATATACTTTTACTGTAAATAAACACTCCATTTTAACATCACGCTCGCTATCCTTAATATTACAAAACAAATCACGCATTATTAATTTGGCACGTGATAAACATTCTTAGAAATAGAAGAGATTCGATACATAGAATGCTACATAATGTATGCACTGTATGCCACTTTAAATCAAATAATATTGAGTATAGGTAGCCCTCCTACAACACGGCATCCTATAACACGGTTTTACTATCACACGATTCAGAAATTGCGGAAACCTTCCTACAACACGGCATCCTATAACACGGTTTCACTATGACAAGATTCATAAATTGCGGAAATCCTACAACACGGTACCCTATAACACGGTTTCACTCTAACACGATAAAAAAATTGCGAAAACCTTTGTACAGAACTGTACTTCTACATGAGCACTGACGACGAAGAAATTTATTAAATTAAAATTGCGTTAAATTAAAATAATATTTTTTTGTTTGTTTTGCGTTGTATATACATTTATATTTTTAATAAAAATTAAGTTGTCAATGTAGAATTTTAAAAAAAATTTATTTTTAGTAAGTTTTCGGAACGTATCCCCCCTTTTTGTACTGGCTCTGGGTTTCATACAACACGGTTTCACACAACACGGCATTTTCTAGGAACCTATCTACCGTGTTATAGGAGGGTTAGCTGAACACGAAAGCCTTAACACGTTCGTCGCCCAACGCGATTCGGTTAAGTTTCTCGCGGGGCCCAAATCCTACTGTCTGAGCGCTAGAACGTTATCGGACTGATGATTTGGATGCGTCTAGTACAGACACCGCTCGTTAGATGTTGGTCAACGGACCCTATTTACAATTTTCCATTTCCTGTAATCGTTTTGAATTACTATAAGCAAACTTGCATTTTGCAAATAACCAAACAATAAAACAGACTTGGTAAAGTTTTACCAGTCACAAACATATTGACAGACAATTACGAAAAATGTAAAAAAACTGCGACCTATTGTTCCAATTGTCCAAAATCATGTCAAATATGTTTAGACTGTTTTAACGAATACCATGCGACATAGTATAATGTAATATTTTATCCTAAATATAAATTAATAAAAGGTATAGTATAATGTGTATATTTTTCATATTTTTATGTTGTATATCCTATATTTATAATTCAGTGCTTATTC
>NW_016912807.1:6244-67527 GCF_001483705.2 Eufriesea mexicana
GCGTCACCCATTTTTGGGTGACGGGGCCCCCATGGAAGCATACCCGTCATCTAGATATGGGTGACACGGTGACGAACGTGTTAAATACACGTTCCCTACATTTTTCTTACTCTATCATTGTTGCTGTTTTACCAATTAATTCCACCTGAAATATAACATAGCAATTGAATATCGGTAATTGTTTCAATATTGTTCTGTCAATTTTAAGGGGAGTTCTAAGTGAAGGCTAGGTCACAAGTCTAACTCTCGGTAGCCGATTCGATATTCTTCTCTTTGCTACGAGGTACGCACGCTCTCGTCTTTCAGAAGGTAAACTGTCTCTCAATAACTCCTCTCAAAGCACTGTCCCGGAACTGTCTCGTACGCTTCTCGACCTGCCCTTTTAAGGATGGGCCTCCTTTTGGTTGGTCACATATGACCAACACAGCAGTCAGAGTATTAACCCTCTGCACTCGAGAGACGCCTCTCAGTCGCCATTTAATAAAATTTCGAAGCTCGATATTAATTAATGTATCAAATCTAAAATAATGTAACAGTGTGCGAGATATCGAAATTAAATAATTCTACAATTCTGTTATTATACAATTCTTTACTTACTGCTCAAAAAAGTAGCGTCAGTTTTTTAGTAGAGAATTTTTGAATTTCTACTCTCCTTAGCCAAAAATCGTCGAGTGCAAAGGATTAATTAATATATGAAATTTAAGATAACTCGACGATGTGCGTGGTATCGAAATCGAATCATTCTACGTGTCAGTTATTGCACGATTTCTTATTCGCTGCTGAAAGAATATCATCAGCTTTATAGCAGAAAATTTGTCAACTCGTACCCTTCTTCAGCGAAAAATTCATCAAGCGCTAAGGGTTAAAGACCGATTTTAAGACCGCTAACAATCCTACATCTAGATCCATATAGTACGATAAATAATACATCTTGCTCGAATAATAAACCGTTAAATTAATCATAACTCTCCCTAATGACTCGGACCGAATGAGCGAGGTGCTAAGAACCTACGGTGCAATTTATCCACGTTTATCCCCGTCATCTGCCTGCAATAACAAGTTGCTGGTACACACTCCGCGGTTTCGGGGTATGAACCTAACCTAGGGGCTCGTGAGAATGGGGTCTGCAAATTTCGACCCCGCTGCTACAACGGATGTAGGTATAATACTCGAGCGCGGCGTCAAAGGAGCGCGAAACTTGGCGGAAACAGCCCCCGATCCCTGACGATACCGCCAGCGACTGACTTAACTTCCGCGAAGAAAGGCCTCGATCGAAGGAAGAAAGCCAAAGTTCGGGAACAGGTAGCTCGGGATGCGAGTTTGCGTCTCGGAAATATGAACTCCGACTCTGGGCTGGTTCGTCGCGAGGCAACGATCCGGCCGGTTCGAACGGGGGGAAAAGAAAGAGGGTGAAATGGAAGAGTGGCTACGGCGAAACACGTACGACACGGGGCGCAACCCGGAATACAAATGACCTTGCTATCATATTCAGATTAGATCGCGATATATTTAATGCCGCTGGCCCAATCCTATCAATGCGATCTCGAATGCATTTACGATGCTGGCTGCGTGAGCCACTTAATGTGCCGCGGATAGTTCTGTCTTTGTTCCTATTGTTACGCAGAAAGGAAAGATGGAAGACACTTTATTCGGGTTTTATTGAAAAGGACCAAGATTTCCAACTTCCACTCGCGAGACGTGTCATTTTTAAGTGCAATTTTTGTTAAATGAGTCATGGGGTTTTAGGGTTTGGGGTTTCTGGAGGGTGTTTTATACAGGGTGACCACTGGAAGATCGATTGACGCAGAAAAATAATAATAATTTTTATAAACACGGATTTTTAGTTGTTTATTATTTAAATTGGAAATGTGATTAATAGAGTTATTTTTCTAACCTCCGCGGGGTGCCCTATAAGGAATAGGAAAAGAAAATGAACAAATTATGGTTTTTCTAAAACATTCGATTTTTCAATGGCCACCCTGTATAAGTCATAGCCGATAAAACTCACGGGACGTGTCATTTTTAAGTGCAATTTTTGTTAAATGAGTCTTGGGGTTTTGAGGTTTGCGAGTTTTTGGAGGGTGTTTTATACAGGGTGGTAACTGGAAAATTGAATGACGCAGAATAATAATAATAATTTTTATAAACACGGATTTTTAATTATTTATTATTTAAATTGGAAATGTGATTAATGGACTTATTTTTCTAACCTCTACGGGGTGTTCTATAACGAACAGGAAAAGAAAATGAACAAATTATGGTTTTTTTAAAGCATTCGATTTTTCAATGACCACCCTATATAAGTCATAGCCGATAAAGGTAAGCCCGATTGAGGGATTGGGGGTAGGAACTGTTTTGATTGCTATCTGTTTATATGAAGCTTCATCGTATCGCATCGACAGACGATGATTAATATTAGGATCAATATTAGGTATCACAGTACGTATTCTCGTTATTCACTAAACCCATCGCGTCTGCAAGTGTATTGGATTGATGGGGAAAAAACGAGAAAGAGGTAGAGTATTAGTAACATCGACGTAGATAGCTAGATCCTCGTGTCTTTTGACGAAGTATATCATAGGAAATAGGAAAAACCCGAGGAAATAAAGAACAGTTTGTAGAATATATTGAAAATGGAGAAAATAGAAAACAGGAAAATATAATAGAAATAAAACAGCAATTAGGATCTGGACGCCAGAAGACCGTAACGGGTCTTCTGAGTCTGGGGTTTGTCCCAGGATGGGACAAGCTTGATTTAACAATCCTGAACGGAACATTTAAGTGTGAGCCACCGGTGGTGAACGCGTTAAAATATATTATGGTAAAATTCAATAGTGAAGCAAACTCTACATTTCAGAGGTGTGGAGGCAATCCCCGCCCCCAATGTTCTATCTTTTGTCACACAGTCTTTTGCCACCAGTCTTCTGAAGATGACTTTTGACCTGCGTGGTCCTAAACAGGCCAATTCTAATAATTCGCCCGTTGAATAAAGATCTACACAGTGTTTCCACAGTTCTCCACTGACTACTCTTCTTTGCGTAATAACCCCTTTAGCAAAATAAAATCTAGGACGATAAGTAGTCTTTACACACGCAGCATTAGAGCCTCCGCGGACCTTATACCTGATCTAATAATAAAACCTCGCGATTTATCAGCGAGTCAGACTCGCGTGAGATATAAAATCGGATAACCTGGAAAAGAGAATAAAGCATCGGAAATTTTTCGGTGGACCCCTGTCACGCTGCAACCCGCCAAGTAACTGGGTCCAGCGTATCATGTAAAGGAGTCTTCTTTGGCCTGTCTACTATTTCACGTTCCATTCTCGGGCTACGTGCGGCGAATAAAAATAGATTCACTGACGTGGAACGTGCCGTGTTTGCCGCTGGGCTACGGCCGATACGTCATTCGGGAATTATTCCAGGTATTCCGCGAGATCCACAGTTCTCCACGCTCCTCCGCGGCTGAGAGAAGCGTCGCCGTGGATCACGGAGGAATAAAGTTCCGCGGGGATCAGTATCAACTCTGGATAAGGAACGAGACGTGACGCTATCGATCTACATGGACCAGTATCTACATCTCGTACATCGTCGTACATTTCATTGTCGGGAACTACTCGCGAATTAGAGCCAGGAGAACGTTTCCTCCAAATGGGTGCTCTCAAGCTTCGACTTATCGCGTTGCAGCGACGAGAACAGAACTGTATTTAAAGCTTGGAAGTGATAGAGAATAATTTATTTTCTGCTTTAATTGCATTGGAAATTTTTGAAAGTCTGAGAAAATGCAGGACTCCTTCGTTTTACGTGTATAGTCAAGCAGAAGAACGTCTAGTTTCACCCTTTAACGAATTTCTCGAGGTCTACCAGTTACCAGCGTCAGCTTTAATATGGGAAACTTTAGGGAGTTTGAGAAGATGCAGGATTCCTGTGTTTTACGTACTCAGTCGAGTACTGACCAGTTATTTCGACTGGATTGGCAGCTCCAGTGTCAACCAGTTAGCTGTGACGTCCTTTTATGTGTCGCGAAAATCGAGCGATGACGAGTATACTCGTCAATCCCAGAGTAAGTGTCGCTGCTAAAATATTGGATCAAAAAGATGAGTTTATTTTATAAAATTAACAATTTTATCACTGGTATTTACTTATTTAACATCTATTCTATTATTGGTTAGTGTTTATGGATATCTATGAGTTTGAACGACCGTCAAAACATAGCTAGGTAACTTCAGGCCAGTAGCCATCAATGGGCTCAACGCATTTGTCCCGTGACGGACCATCCCTGAAGGAACCCTATCACAAATCAGCTTCCCGACTTTTGCTTTTGCCTCTTTCATGCTAACATCTAAAAACCGTTATCATCGCACATGAACAGATTCGTTATGCGAAGTGATAAGCTGTTTCAGCCGGTGCATACGGGGATGCATGAGTTTATCTCAAATTATTCATACTTTTAATTATATTTTATTCCAGCCTGGCTTCAAAATATTCTAAACATCTTGAAAATTGAGAATATGTTTCATTTTTCACAAAAATTACGATGTAAATAGCCAGTGGTCACTACTTTTTACGCATGACGAGTATACTCGTCAATCACAGCTAACTGGTTAATTCAACGATCGTACCGCTTTAGGCATGGTTTCATTGGCGTAATACCGGTATTTAAGTCCCTGTATCTGAGAATACGCGCAACGGGATGCAAAAATGGAGTAAAATACGCGTTGGAAAGATTGGAACGTTATCGAAATCGAAGGAATGCTTTATAACTCGGAATGGTTACCACGACGTGGTCGCGTTTCAACCGACGTGTTTCCGATTACAGAACGCAGGGCATCCAAGCCCCAACGCGAGAGCCGCCATTTTTCCCGTGCAGGGGTCACGCGGCCAGAATCCAGGAGGAACGGTCCCGCGGCCGCCAAGGAATAACAGGACGGTGAGGAAATTAAAGAGCCGGAATATTAGCGCAGCAGGATAATCGCGAGATCACCCGATCTACCCTTAGCAACGTTAGGACGCGATACAATCGTAAGGAGGCGGAAATTAGACTGGTGCCGGCGTAATTACAGAGCAACTGGAGCCGCGTCGCGTTACCAGAGGGAACGTCCCTCGAAGCGGCCATTGCGCCAGCCTAATGAAAAATTACGCCCAGAGACGAGTCGAGATAAAGCGCGGTCACGCCGCGATGAAAGATTTACGAGCTGCGCGTAACGCTTCGAACCTGATCGATATGACGCTAACATCGCGACTCTTTGTTCTCCATATCGCGTTCCCATGCAAGTGCACCGAGGTTCCAGAGCGGAATTAATTCGTAGCGACTGTTCAAACTCTAGGACAGAAGGTACCGAGTGAAGTGGAAGACTGGAAGAGTTTTATTTTTATATTGTCAGTGCCTAGAGACTCGTGAACACTTGGGTCACCCTGCCACCACTTGTGTCAGTCCCTGGCAAGGACCAATGAATCATCCCTTGAAACGATGGACATAGCAAATCAATTTGTTCAACACTAGATTTACGAAACCCGTCCATTCGACGTATGGGTTGCTCCAATTATACGATGGTAACAGATTTAGTTAACTTATATTAAGACTGTTAATATTGTAATTGGTTTTAAATAATCGTTAAAAAAAGAAAGGACACGTGGTTTCCTTTAGCTGTAAATTTTACAAGTGTTCGTAGAAATAGGTATACAGACAGCGTCCGTAAATCTAGTGTTAAACATCCACCACTACCGATAGACGTCAAAACTGATGCACAAACTCTGACAATATTCGCAAATAAATGAATTTACGAAATCACTGAGACAGTCGTGAGTCGCCTGAGGCCTCCAATCGTGAAAATAGGGGTTAACTCGTCGCAGAGGAACAATGCAATCAGGATACTGTAGCGACCATCATTCTCACCCTTGTCACTAGATGGATTCCGAAAACCTCCAAATCCTATATATATATGTTTATTAATTGTTCTAGAATTGCTGTGGAACTTAAATCTTCAGTGGACAAATTAACCCAACGGCTATAGTACTGTGATGATGGCTGTACCCGGTACTGTGTTGCAAATTCTTAATATCTCGAGAGATAATGAATCCGTCTTTTGCCATTCTAGAATTGCTATAGAATTTGACTCATCAGTGACCAGATTAATCAAACGGCTACAGAACTCTGTTGGTGGCTATACTCAATACTGTATTGACATATGACAATGTCTCCAGCGACAGTTGCTCTATCCATTGATCATTACACAACTGCTGAAGAACCTAGATATATATATAACTTCCCGTCCTTCTAATAGTATCCCAGTCTAAGGCAGGGCCTGCTATATATGTATACTATTGTACCTAGTTTCTAGCGCATTAAAGTACGTTAAATTGGAAAAAGAAATTGGCCTGCTAGGGTAGCCTTACTGATGAGTCCACTAGTAGGCCCAGGACGAATCGCATCCCTTTCTTTTCCAACCATCCCTCCTAGCTATACATCCACACTGAGGATACCTGCGCCATTCCAATATCGATGACACGTGGGGGAGGACCCCCCATAGCACCCACTCTCAGATCCAGATATGCCATAGCATTTAATCCTTTACAAGGTCGAGAGGTGACCCTCAGTGGCCATTTAATCAGGTTCTAAAGAGCGATGTTAATTATATCAAATTTAACCTTTAGCCTATCAGCAACTCCAGTACACTTTTGCAGCAAAGCGCTTGAGATAAAGCAAGTCTTATTTTGAGCGGAAAAGATTACACGTCCTTGTGAAAGTATTTGATTATATTTATTTTATAAATATATATTTTCCAATTGTAAATGTAAGATCGGACCCATGGTCCCTTCGTACAACCCCCGAAGGCTTTATGGTGCTCGTAAGAGCTGTTGAGGGCTCCGCAGCGGAGCCAACGGGGCGCTTTAAGGGTTAAAATTACCCAACGATGCGTGGAATATCGATGAAAAATAATTCTACGTCTTAATTTCTATACGAATTCTTATTTACCGTTTTAAAAATGTCCACTTCATGGCAGAAGCTCTTAAAATTACTATTTTTCTGTAACGAAAAAATCGGCGAGTGCAGAGGGTTAATTCTACGAAATCCGAGGTCAATCGATAGAAGACGACGAATTTTGAAAGAAATTTTGATCACTAATCCTTACATCACCTTCCAGAAACGTGAAAGTAGTTTTTTAAAAGAAAAATCCCTTCTTTAAAAGCCCCTAAGCGAGGCAGCACCAGCCTCGCGCAACATCGGGGGTTGCTTCGACGCGCTCGCTCGATGCAGCCATCGCGTAAAAGTTGAAGTACGTCAAAGAAGCGGCTCTTTCCCGACTAAATTATACAAAGCGAGAGTTAGCCGGACCGCGAGGAATTGTCCGGGAAGTGGAGGATGTACAATTAGCAGACAAATACGAAGGGGACGAAAAAGCAGCGACATTCGAGAGTGGAAAATCGAGCATTGTTTCCCACTTGCTCCCGCGAGATGCGCTTTGTACACGTTCTAAAGGCTCCGTTCAGTCGGATTGTTTAACCAGCTGCCATGCCGTTTAATTTGCAGAAACAATTGAAGACAGGCTCCTCCACGTTCGCGCTGCGCCCTTTTGTTTCGTTTGTCCTCGCCATTGGGGAGCAGGCCGCGAACTGGGCTCGAAGAAAATTATTTACGCGCCATGGGCTCTTATCCACTTCGTCCAATTGGTTTAACAAACTGCTACTCGCCTTCCTTTTCCTCCGCTTCAATATTGCTTAATCTTTTACACGCGTTTAAAGTACCCTTTTCCGGATAAAAACCGCCATTTGCTATTCAATCTCCGACCATTTCTAGGATTATTGAAATTTTCAAGAACCTCGTAGGGTGCATTTTAGAGGGCAGTTTCTAGTGTACGAATCGATAAAAATTTTTCATTTTAGAAGTCCCGATTCTTAATTATTGTCACGCCTAATGATAGATGCCCTGTTACCAGGAGTTTGGGAAACGGCGAATAACTCCGCCATTTTGTAAAATTTCCACTTAAAAAAAATTGCGAAAGGAAGTCGAAACTTTCATTTATAGGTACCGATAACAACCAAATTTTTCCTTCTCTAATTACCCATGAAAAAGAATTCTGAATTTTACCTATTTTTTGCTGGGAAAATGGGGATGCAAACCTTAAAAATCAGATGGAAATGTCTGTTTAATTTTCTTTGTCAACTGTAATAATGTAATACTGTAATAATGTAGTGTGTGAGTCGATAAAACTTTTTCATTTTGGAAGTCCCGATTTTTAATTATTGTCACGCCTAGTGATTGACATCTGTCAGTGGGAGCTAACGAACGGCGAATAACTCCGCCATTTTGTAAGATTTCCACTTAAAAAAAATTTCGAAAGGAAGTCGAAACTTCCATTTATCTGCACCGATAACAACCACATCTTTCCTTCTCTAATTACCCATGAAAAAAAATTCCAAATTTTACCTATATTCTGCTCGGAGAATGGGGATGCAACCCTTAAGAATCGAACGGAAGACGAAATATTTGATTAATTTTCCTGTTCAATCATAATAATAAATCTCGGACTATCTCTAGGATTATTGAAATTTTTAAGAACCCCGTAGGATGCATTTTAGAGAGTAGTTTCTAGTGTACGAATCGATAAAAATTTTTCATTTTAGAAGTCCCGATTCTTAATTATTGTCACGCTTAATGATAGACGCTCTATCACCGGGGGTTTGGGAAACGGCGAATAACTCCGCCATTTTGTAAAATTTCCACTTAAAAAAAATTGCGAAAGGAAGTCGAAACTTTCATTTATCTGCGCCGATAACAACCACATCTTTCCTTCTCTAATTACCCATGAAAAAAAATTCCAAATTCTACCTATATTCAGCTAAGAGAATGGGGATGCAATCCTTAAGAATCGAACGGAAGACGAAATATTTGATTAATTTTCCTGTTCAATCGTAATAATAAATCTCGGACTATCTCTAGGATTATTGAAATTTTCAAGAACCCCGTAGGATGCATTTTAGAGGGTAGTTTCTAGTGTACGAATCGATAAAAATTTTTCATTTTAGAAGTCCCGATTCTTAATTATTGTCACGCCTAATGATAGATGCTCTGTTACCAAGAGTTTGGGAAACGACGAATAACTCCGCCATTTTGTAAAATTTCCACTTAAAAAAAATTGCGAAAGGAAGTCGAAACTTTCATTTATCTGCACCGATAACAACCACATCTTTCCTTCTCTAAATACCCATGAAAAAAAATTCCAAATTCTACCTATATTCAGCTCGGAGAATGGGGATGCAATCCTTAAGAATCGAACGGAAGACGAAATATTTGATTAATTTCCTTTGTGAATCGTAATAATATAGTTTCCGATGTTATAATATTACGCGAATTAATACCCATGAAAAAAAATTCCGAATTTTACCTATTCTTTGTCAGGAGAATGGGAATGCAACCCTTAAAAAATGGATGGAAATGTTTGATTAATTTCCTTTGTGAATCGTAATAATATAGTTTCCGATGTTATAATATTACGCGAATTATTAGCTCGACTAATTATATTACGAAGAAAATACTTTCTCTCACGACTGTATCTCCCTTTTTTCTCCTTCTTCTCGCCCCATTATGAGAAACTCGTTATTAAATTTAATGGAACGTGTCTCGCGGAGGCGTTTATTCATACCCGCGATCGGTCGAGGAGACGCTTGGGAGAATGAAATTGTTTCCTGAACTAGCCAGAGAACAAGGAAATATATTCGTGTTTATCAAGATTATACTATCTCCATGGGACGCAATTGCTTTTTCCAGGATTCCGGCCAATTGTTCCGGCGCCAGAAGTCATTCGATGGATCCAAATATCCGAGATTGCATGCCGATTCCGCATTCCCTGTCCGATTCGCTTCCTCGTAACGTAACTCACGCGTGCAAAAATACATTTTCAAAGCATCGTACCTAACCAACGCAGTGTTTCGCTGTGTGCGTTCACTGGAACCCGTGTGTGTGTGTGTGTGGTCGAATACAACATGGATTTGACGATTCCGAGGCACCCAGGGCCAGAAAAGAGCTCTTTCCATTTCGAATGAAAAGAAAAGAATTTTTCATTCAAAATTCGGTACTCGGAATTATCTTGTCTCTTGACAATAGAATTTTTCTTACAATATACTTATCATAAATTTTTCAATAATTTTTGATTTCATCCCTTGTTCTCTTATCCAAAGTGAGTCTCGGGATTAGCGCTTCTTAATTTTTCATGAAAAATTCCTCGTTCGGAATTATCGGTTTTGACCTCCATCCGACATGGTTTTATTCAGATATACGTACAGTCAATTTTTCGATAGAAATTTTCCTTTTTATTCCGCTTTTTCCGAGATTCGGACGCAGCCTGCGAAACCTCCCGCGACCCATCGTTTGAAAAATTTATACCGTCTTCTGATACACAAAAAGACGCAGTGGAAGCAACAAAGCGGTCGAAATCTGTTTCAACTTTAACGGATAGGTCTGTGGAAAAATTTCAATAGCAGAACCCGCGATACGTATGAAATACAGCGAACAAAACTCTTCTTATCCGGTATTTTGAAAATATACAAAGTTATACGGGTATTATTCACCTTTTATCTCCTACATATTCTCGTTTAATATTCAAACGAGAAAAATAAATTCCTTTCGTTGCTATCTAAACACCGTTTTGTCCGTTTATAATCGGTTATTGCGATAAATTAACCATTATCTCCGTCCGCATAACAAAAACGTATATGCAAATTGTCAGTAAACCGAGGGTTAAGACTGAAATACTGCGTAGTGAAAGGAATATGAGGATTCGTTGCAGGATTTATCGATATTTATTTTATCGTTGAATAAATATTATATTATAATCGTGTGAACGATTTCGACTACTTCGAACTCGTTAGCGTAATGGCCGCCGTCTTTCCTCGAGTTCGCTGATTCGACAGGCGTCGGAATAATCAGTGTTGCTGAGCTCGAATACAGCTTGATCGAGGATGGCGTTGGAAAATGGGTAAAAATCGAGTGGCGGCATCGATGACGCGTAAAAATTGACAAACGCGATCGCGACTGAAGCCATTAACGCAGCTTGCTGGTACGGAAAATGGCGCATCGGGGACAGATTCGGGCACGTCGACACGTGGTGCCCGGCCCGGTGGTTTCAACGCCGCCATTTTCCCTAGATATACGCGATTCGCGCGCGATACTCCCTTCACTGGCGCGAAAGTACAAATTTTTTAATTTCACGACCCTTTTTCCATCAGGCTTCCCGCTCGAAAGATCTTTGAAAGTTTGCCAGCCGCGTTAGGGAATTAGCCGGCAGCCCGGAAGAAACTTTGTTGCCGCGATTTTTCTAAATTACCAATGAGACTGCACCCGGGAGGAACGTCCGTCTGCGTTACTCCGGGAAAATTCGCTGCATTATTCCGGGCATCGTGGCATATTCGAAACGCTTATCTGACGCTTTAAAACGGGCAAGTGCGGCGTCTCCATCGGAAACAAAGTTACTCCGGAACTCGCACGCGGTCAATTCTATCGCGCGATTCCCGGCTGCAAGAAGCATCGCACGGAACCTGGCAACAATCTCTTTGTTCCGAACGGTCATTTAATTTAACTGTTCCGAAGTGCGACACCGTGACTGCATAACAAACACGTCCGCCACAAAGCGGCCATGCCGTCTCCGCGTCGCGATACCATTCTGCCTTCCAATACCCGCATATCTCTCTCCCGCTCTCTCTTTGAACGTCCATTGTGCTCGGCCAAACCATATCGCGGTCCATCGAGTCTCCTTTATCCGTTTAAACTTCTTTTTCTCCTCCTTTCCCTCCGCTCTGAATTTCCTCTTATTTCTCTCCTCCTTTTCACTCCTCCCGTCACCCGAGGCAGTAACGCCATTTTTATTATCTCGACTCGAGCTGTTAATCGTTTCGCGTGATCGGAGATCCAGGATAAACGCGGGATTTCAATCGCGAGGCGGAGAAAGTTGACGCGGGACGCGTGACGGAGATACGTGCCGCGGTGGCGCTAGTGAGTTAAACGAAGGGACTTAACGCTTAGCGCACTATGGACGCATATACGCGTCCGGCGAAAGTCACCAGCAGGGACAGTGAACGCATATATGTGTTGTTCAATCTTTCCGGTCTTCTATGTAACAGTATTACATGTAACTTTACGTGAGGCAAATATATGCGTGTTTCCTAGCAACGGCAGTAAAAAGGGACAAAATATGGAACAAATAATAGATGCGAGGACAGGTTTATTCTTTCGTATATCTGTTCCGAGTATCATCAGTAACGTATTAACAATATAGTATACGTATAACGATATTAACAATATAGAAAAATGTATCGTACACAAATAAACTATTAATTTTTGTTTAGTTTTTCTTCCTTATTTCTATGTTAAGTTATATTGTAAATTTTACTGATTCTAATAGATAATCGATGCTTGAAAATAACGTTCTTTCATTATTTAACCTGCTGCAAAGGAATTACAATGATAACTCGATAGTTGTGCCTTGAACAGTTAATCAACAGAGATAAAAGTATTCCGTCTACAACGATCGTAAGTGCTAAGCACGCACAGTCTCCCTGAAGCGCTTCAGCAGAGAGTCGTCTGCATTCTGAGGGTTAAATCCTCAGTCCAAGCTTTCGCGAGACACCGAAACTATCAGCCTAGGAATAGCGTTAACCTAATGCAAACTTAAATCGAATTCTCGGTCGATTCTCGAGATTTCTACAAAATCCTAGCAAAAGCTCTTCTCCTTTTCTCAGTTACGAAGACAAATAATTCGCGATTTGCAGTAAGCAGCGAGCTAGCTCGGCAACTTTCTCTCTTCCCAGCTCGTAGCTTCGTTACCTATGCTTGTGACATGGTTCTATGGCAACTAGGAAATTATTAAGCACCGAGAGCCAAGCACTCCCGTTGGAAAGCGGTGAAATATTTCCGAAAGAAGCTCGCATCACTTGCCTCGAAGCGAGGTTCGAAGTTGTTGGAATCGATACCGTGGCAGTTCCGTGGGCGTGAATAATTCAGGGAAGGTGCGGGTATTATGCAGCCAATAAACCAGCGAGGAACGGCCGCCGGAATGTATATTTTTCCGCAAGGCGTGGGAAAAAGCGCGTCGCGATAATTTCGCGAATGAGACTTTACGGCAGATGCAAGATTACCCTGCGCTGGCCCGAGCCTCGTCCCCGCGCGATTCGAAAGAGGGTGAGATCAGGGCGTAGGGGTAGGTAAGGGCTGTTTCCGCGCTTCTTTGCCTGCAGTTCTTCGTTTCCTCGCGGAGTTACGTAACTGCTGCTCGATAATATCGTTAGTATCGAATGGAGGAAAGCGAGTGCCTCTTAATGACGAGACGTCGAAGAACTGGATGAAGGAAAATATGGAGGAGAAGACAGAGTCGGGAAAATTCTGTTGTTTGTCGGTAGAAACGATGATTATTGCCTGCGTCGCTGCTCCTCGACGAAGACCATCAGGATACCAACTGACAGTACCATAGGAACCACGAGACTTCGTAATTCCCGTGAAGAGGGAGACCTATATTTCCCTATATACCCTGACGCATTCATTCATCCCCTTTCATTCTAATTCTTAACCTACAGTCCGTCAAAAGAGTCAAGCTACCAATGTTCACATTAACATCTGCGTGATCAATTATTTTCTTGAGCTTCGGGAACCAGGACCCAATTCCTGGGACCCCTTTCGTTCCAGAATTCCAGAACCGATTATTGGGTTACCGTGACGTCAGTCCTGATCAGATCACGGACTACAGACTTTCTCTGCCATAAATAATCCTTCCACTCGATCCTCTTGCACACACGATCCATCACCTTCCGTGCAACGTCAATTTGTCCTTCCGCGTCCATTCATAGATGTTAGCCTAAGACCACGCATTCGCTCTTTTATCACTGTGCCCCGAACACTCTTCGCGTTCTCTCGGGTCCGTACCTATTCCATTCCCACGGTATCGCAGTAGTCGAATCTGGATCCTATCGCGCACTCTCGCAAAGAAATAAAAACCGTGGTTCACGAATTTGATCAGTGCAGCTGAAGAGTATCGCGTTGCAACGACTTCGAAGATTTTGCCAGTTCAACCACGTGAAACACGCAACTGCCAATATTTATCCCCGATCAATGCACACTCGTAAAATAGCCTCGCAATTTTTGCCTCCGTGTTCAGTCCTCTTCATCAACGTATAAATTCCACGTCGGAAGACCGAGCCAGCATCGCGATTAAACGCAAGAACTCGCACGCGAGGAACTCGGAGTGTTTGACATAAAGAAAAGCAACCCTCGTAGAGAAGGGTGCACAGATCGTTGGACATCTAACAACGTTTTAAAAACACGAACTTCACCTGTACTTTGTAGCGACTAAGTTCTCACCCTCGCGAATAGATGGATTCCTACTTGAAGGAAATTCGAGGACTATTCGAGAAATTCTATGTCACCTAAGTATCCCTGGTCTAAGGCAGAGCCTGCTAGAAGAAAGCCTTAGTGATGAGTCCACTAGCAGGCCCGGGACGAAACGCATCCCTTCATTCTACCTGCTACCCTATCAATAGCAACGACGACCACGGGGATATACCAACAGGCCAGCACCATAGGACATCAGCCCATTATCAGGAACCACAAGCCAGCTGAGCGCAAAAGAGTTCAATTCGTATCAAGTCAACTATTCTACTTAATAAACTTCTCCCTTGGAGACAGAATATTTAGAGTGGTATCTACCCTAAACCTGACAACCATTTTCTACATTGATGACCCCGATATTCCAAAGGAGAAGACCAGCAAGTGCAAGTGCTCCAGCCGAACAAAGAAGCCAACATATCAAAAATACCTGTGCAGCGACCATCATTCTCACTCTCGCACATTAAAGATGGCGCCCTTTCTTCCTTGTTTCTCGAATAAAAATTCGAATTTCTGACTTGAAAAGAAATTGAATCTGCTAGGGTAGCCTTTACTGATGAGTCCTAGTGGAAGCCCAGGACGAAACGCATCCTCCCTTCCTTTTCCTTTAA
This sequence comes from Eufriesea mexicana, assembly GCF_001483705.2. Taxonomy (NCBI): domain Eukaryota; kingdom Metazoa; phylum Arthropoda; class Insecta; order Hymenoptera; family Apidae; genus Eufriesea; species Eufriesea mexicana. Next base: position 21,223 of record NW_016912807.1, read on the forward strand.
TCCCATCCAGCTACACCACCGCAACGTGGTCCGACATGAACGACCGTGGGGGTGAAGACCCCCACACCTACAAGGGAGCCCTCAACATAAACATCCTATAAACCCTCGTGGGAAGATCCTCGCAACTTATTACCTTCCAGTGAATTCCCGTAACTCAAACCGCGTAACTATTAACCTTACACAGCTCACAACAACCCTGTTTCACTCTTACAACCCGGTTCCAACCCGTTCCGCGTCGCGCGCGCGGTCCCACCCGCGCAAGATTTCCCGTGTCGTGGATTGAATGAACTTCACCTGCCGAAGTAACCGAAACTTGCAGCTTTTTCCATTTTCGTTTCTCCGAAACTCAATTGAACCGGGGTCGCAGTGCCCGCGTCGATGCCGACTCGAAATAAGATTAAAGCGTCCGCGCTTCGCCACCCGGCTACGGGAATTTACACGCGTGCGTGCGGGAAGAGTCGGGAAAAGCGGGGAAAGAAAAGAGAACAGAGAAAAGCGGAAAGAATAGGAAGACAAATCGTTATCGTATTCGAGCAACACCCGATAACAGAATGTCGGATTAAACGAACGGACTGTGGCGAAACGGGACGAGGCGCCGGTTATCGGTATTCAGATTATAAATGCAAACCGTATCCGTAATTGGTTACGATAAACCGCGCGCTGATGCGGATTTTTCGCGGCAAAAATCCGGCCAGCCTGTTCTTCCTCCGAACGGCCCGGTTCCGGCCCGTCCGCATAGAAATCGACCGCAATTCCGGCCCGATTGGAAATAACCCTGCGGTGTTAATTTAATGGTGACGAGAGTCGGCTTATCGAGTCCCCGTAGATACGCCCGGGGCGAGTTACGACACCGGGTCGGGCCCGGAACCGGCTCGTTCCGTGCCCTGTAAAAATCCCGCCGAACGAGCCGAAAGGGGAGGGAAAAAACGCGCATAGGACGAAGCGTTATCCGGTTTTGTATATCTCTTTTTTAGTCGCCGGCAGCGCCGAAAATTCTGTTATTTATTTGTCACGCGATACACGGAATATTGAATTCATGGATGAAGCGAAACCCAGCCGTTTCGCTGGTGAAAACAAAGAGGAAATATTAGCCAAAATTGGCAGGAAATTGGTCGATTTTAGGAGATAGAAATACCAGCAGTGAGAATATCTTCGCGAGAAGTATGTAAGTACATTTTTATCATGGTATCGTACTTTTCTGCGGTTTAAAATCTAGCTTCAGGGTGGTTGTAGAGCAGAGAACGGGGATGCAAGGTCCAGGTCCACTAGGGAAACTCTTGCAGATGCGTGGGCATTAGCATGATCATACTTGGGTATGTTTAAGGAGAAGATTGGAAGAGAATACATGGTGGAGAAAAACGGAAAGAATGTAAAGAACTAACAGTGCGAGGAGCCAGAGTTGAACACAGAGTTGTAAAGATTGTCAAGGTATAGAGTCGTATAGAATTGTAAAAGTTGTACGGGGTTGTTGAGGACGTTATAGACTCGTGTCGTTTAACAGCTGATAAATTTCTTGTTACTCGCAAATTTTCTTAATTTTCTCGATTATTATTAATAAATCTAGTATCGTTTATCTTAGATTATTTATGATAAATAGATGTGTGAGTCATTTGGTGGATTCCTGAATAACGAGAGCTTAGGAATAGGTGTTTCTCAGAGAGGAAACGAGGAATGTGGCACACTAAACGAGTGTATGGGAATTAATCCTTTGCGGTCGACAGATTTCGGCAGAGCAAATTTAACGTTCCGCAGTACAGGATTTAAAGTCAAATTACGGATATTAAAACGCACAGAATTTGTTCAAACTAATTTGTGTTTAATACTATTTATAATACGTAAAAATACAAAATTTTTAATTTCTCTAATTTTCTACAGTTTTCTGTATTTTTCGACTTGCGAATGTCAAATGTGCGAAGTGTTAAGATTCATGTGCAAAGGGTTAAAGACCACGTGTCGTAGGTTGATGTAAAATAAAATTTGCCACATTGCACCCGTGAAGATATAATAAATATAATAGAACAGTGAAACACTCGGAACTGTCATTTGCAGACAGAATGAATCGATGAATGTATCGACGTCGAATAAATAAAATAAAAATAAATATTCGAATATAGAGCACAGGTAAATTTGAACCAATTAAATGACCATCATCAGCCTTCTCGGACCAAAGTGATACAGGTCAACGAATTCACCTTAAAATGCACAATCCGCTTGCATAAGCAGAAATATACCAGATGCACGTAGCAAAAATTCACGACCATTACAAGATGTTCTGAAACGAGCTATAGTCGAACGACTTCTTCCTTTCTGCACGATACAAGCGTTTTGAACGATCAAACACTCGGAACTGTCATTTACAGACAGAATGAATCGATGAACGTATCGACGTCGAATTAATAAAATAAAAATAAATATTCGAATATAGAGCACAGGTAAATTTGAACCAATTAACCTTTTGAGCACTATGAACCCATATATGGGTTCTCAAACGACCATTCGATTTGGCTATGAACGCGTTATATGCGTTCTCACATAATCACTCAATCTGGGCTATGAACGCTGTATAGTCTTATAAAATAATAATTTCGAAATAGTTTACAATTAGTTTAGAATATTGCCGAAACGTGCTTCGTCGTAAGAAGCGGGGGCCCCACAGAGCACGCTTAACGTCGAACAGCTCAGTGCTCAAAGGGTTAAATGACCATAATCAACCCTCCCTGACCAAAGTGATACAGGTCAACGAATTCGCCCTGTAATGCACAATCCGCTTGCATAAGCAGAAATATACCAAGTGCACCTAGCAAAAATTCATGACCATTACAAGATGTTCTGAAACGAGCTATAGTGGAACGACATCTTCCTTTCTGCACGATACAAGCGTTTTGAACGATCAAACACTCGGAACTATCATTTACAGAGAGATTGAATCGATGAACGTATCGACGTCGAATTAATAAAATAAAAATAAATATTCGAATATAGAGCACAGGTAAACTTTAACCCTTTGCGGTCCTGTGTCGAGCGTCACTCGACACAGCGTTTAAGATAAGAGAAAACTCTTTTCCTGAGCATTGGAAGCGTCTATTCTTAACGCTTTTAGTTTGTACAAAGCATCTACTGTTAATTCGAGCAATCAGATTTCCCACAAAAAATGTGGAGAACTTTTGTTTAGACTTGCTGAGGATTTGCGTGTAACAATAAAAGCAGGACAATTATTATCCAGCGACAAGGAACAACGATTAGATGGAACATTGGATATAATAATACTACATCTGCAGCGTGGACACAAAGATTGCACAGTATGTTCAAATCGAAATATTCCTAGTGGCAGAAGAGAGACTACATATATATGGGAAACCTGCGGCAGAAAACCGGTGGCTGGTAAATGGTAAATTCTAAGCTGTGAGCAATAAAAAATAATGTTCACGAAATCTTAAACTTTTATTTTACACATCCAAAAATGTTTTCCAAAGTAAACGGTACTAAGCGGATGAGCGATTCACGAAATCTATCTGGACCGCAAAGGGTTAAAGTGTATTCTTTCTTTAACACGTTGAATACCATGGGGGTCACCGGTAGCCGGCACCCAACTTGGCGGTGGCGCCACGGGGGCCACCGGTGACCGGAGCACCCAGATTGATAGAAATATATATAATTTAAACAAATGCCAATATTTAGAAACTTTTATTATCACCATCGTTAACACATTCCGTGCCATGTGTACCACTGGTGGTACAAGTTAAATTTTACATTCCGTGTAGAAAAACCGACTCGGCATGGAACGTGTTAATTCAATGGTGACAATTAACGTGGCAATTAACATGTCAAACACGGTTATACATTGTAACTTATCTATTGCAAATAATATTTCAACGTTATATGTATCGCATAATAGAAACTTCATCATGGCGCCACGGGCAATCCCTGTAAAACTGGCGTGGCATTCGACGTGTTAAAGCGTATTCTTTCTTTAACGCTAGATTTACGGAACCCGTCAATTTGACGGAAGGGTTGCTCCAATTATACGATGGTAACAGATTTAGTTAACTTATATTAAGACTGTTAATATAATATATAATTGTTTTTAAATTAAACTAATCGCTAAAAAAAAGGCCCGTGGTTTCCTTTACCTGTCAATTTGACAGGTGTCCTTAGAAATAGGTATACAGATAGCCTCCATAAATCTGGTGTTAGCCACTGCTCGAAGCCAACGAAAATTAACACGAATCTTATAACATCCCGTGAATTATTTTCCAACTAATTATATGAAAACTCTAAATAATGTTTGCGACCTTTACAAGATGTTCTGAAACGAGCTATAGTGGAACGACTTCTTCCTTTCTGCAGGATACAAGCGTTTTTTGGTATTCGACGTGCTGGAATCTCGCAGCCGGTCATCGAGATATTGCGAAAGGCGGGAAAAGAGGGCGTCGAGGAGGGAACATCTTGGCGGCGTTATCGCCTCGTTTTCGCCGTTAGGTATTCCTCGTTCCTCCGCCTTCTCCGTTGTAATTTACGAGTAAAGTAACGGCTCGCTGCAAATGATATAACCCGCTGATTCCAGCTTCTCGCTATCCCCCTTCTCCACCAACCGCTGCTCCTCTCTCCGCTCTCCTTTTTTCTCCCTTTTCCCAGCCTTTTTCCTCCCTTTTCCCAGCAGCCTCTTCCGCAGCCGTGCCTCCATCTTGCCGCGCCACTTTCAGCGCTGCTTTATGCATCCGCTTTGAATGCCACCCTCCCACGTCGCAGCCCCTTCCGTCGACCAACGACGAAAACGCGTCCCGTTGTCGAGCTTTAATCGACCCTGCCGGCAGAAGAGCTCGCGATCTTCAATTTCGACGCGGGAAATCCGACGCGGACGGATGAAATTGACGGGAATGCCGCGATATCGAACTCAGCTTCCCTGATAATCCGCCGATAACTCTTCTACCGATATACACGCGATGTTTCCAGAAATTCCTCCGATTTTCCCACTTTTGTCCTCGTTTTTCCGTCCCCCGTTACAACGCGACCATCCACGAATTTCGATTTCCACGAAATTCGTTGGAAAAAATACCGGACAAATTCGTCCTCGATGCTGGAACTACCGATCCTGCCAAAATGGCGGATTTCCAATATCTTGCTCCTCCTCTTCCGGAAATGTGGAATTATTTTCCGTGAAATTAACGTTATTCGTTTTGAAGACAGGTATTTACGTGTTTAATTATACGTATATACTTTCCGCGTTACTATAATTGTACAACACCCCTGGTAATAAATTTTCGGTGGTGTATTGTATATTGGGTAGTATCCAATCCCGAATGGGCCTCCAGTTATATATAGAATTCGGATATATATATTATAATAAGGGATGAGATATTGTAGAATATTTTTAGGGACACTGTTCCTGTAGGGAGCACTTCGCTAGGTTTAGAGGACCCATTAGGGTCTGGTGGTCAGATATAGGAGGTCGGGGCCAGGCCACGTGAGGTGGCCTCGCGCAACCCGGTCACCCCTCGGGAAGGGTAACCCTTCGGAGAGCCTAACCTGGAAGAAGGAATCCCTTCTATCCCAGAGTTTTACGCGGAGGGAGTTTTCTCCTCCTTCGAGGGGGTCCCTTGCTTTCAAGATGGATTTAACACGTTGGCTGCCGTGGGGGTCACCGGTGACCTGCACTCGACTTGGTTACAGCGCCGTGGGGGCCACCGGTGACCGGCGACGCGACCATAGTTAAAATACATAATTAGGGTAAACATCGATACTTATAAATTTCTAAATAATACCATTGTTTCTGTAATGCTTTGAAGAAATGAATGCCACGAAAAATGCATAAAACAAGTTTATACAACTAAACTTATCTGCTGTAAATAATATTTCAACATAATATGCATCGCATAATGAAAAATTCATGTTAAAAGGGCCCGCTCTGGAAGATAGAGATAGAGTTGTTAATAGTTCGTGTGAGAATGCGTCCAAGTATCTGAAGTACCTGGCCCACCTAAGACGAGGTTGCATGGGAAACGAGTGATCAACGAAGAGAGCTTGTGTATGAAAAGAGGGAGTATTCAACGCTTTGGACTCGACGATTTTTGGCTAAAGAAGAGTAAGGGTTCAAAGATTTTCTGCTACAAAGCTGACGATGTCTTTCCAGCAGTAAATACCAAATCGTGCAATAACTGACACGTAGAATTATTCGATTTCGATACCTCGCACATCGTCGCGTTGTCTTAAATTTCACATATCAATTAATCCTTTGCACTCGACGAATTTTTGGCTAGAGGAGAGTAGAAATTCAAAGATTCTCTACTAAAAAAACTGACGACGTTATTGTTGTTACATTAAATTTGATATATTAACTAATATCGATCTTCGAAATTTTATCAAATGGCGACTGAAGGGCACCTCTCGAGAGCAAAGGGTTAAACAAGGGTGCAAGGACGTAGAGAAGGTAGGAAGCAGAACGTGTATAGTCGAGACGTAGTGAATAAAGGATCGTGTGTTCGAGAGTTAGAATTGAGAGGAACTTAGTCTAATATTTTACTTAAATAAACCTGTTCTGCTATTAAAAGGGCATTATTATTTATCAGACGCGCAAATCTCTGTCGGCACAGAATTAATTTAGCAAAAGTCCTACATATATAACTAAAAGACAACACAGGCAACTCTGTACGACGAAGGATGACATCCGCGAAAGCTACTATAACGACTAAGAGGCTAATGATAAAAAAGGAAAAACCGGGAAATTAATCTACGTGACCCGAACGTAAAGTGTTAAGCATACACGTTATAACTCGGTAAATTTAGCGTTAAGCTGCTCGACGACTGTTGCCGCTGGTTCATCGCGCTAATAATTTACCGGCTGTCCGCTCGGCAGGATGAAACGAGGTCTCTCGCGCGCGCATCGCCGATTCCGATAATTTAATTTCGTCGAATTCCCGCTAGAATCCTATTAGGGAATAAACGAGCGAACCGCGGGCCGACGTCCGCCATCGCTGCGGCGTCGTCGGAAGCGTCGAACCCGCGTCGCGAAATCGGCGCGGCGGTTCCGCGCGGAACCCTGTCCGCCACGCCGATCATCGCGATACGCACCCCTAATCGAGTATCCGATTAACGGCGATGAACGCGAGTCGACAGCCCGGCTACCGATCTGTAACGCGCATTTAGGTGTACCGTGACAGCGTACTGCCATCCTCTACTCTGTTATATACCGTGTTACATAATACTACCCCTGGGAAAAAAATTTTGGCCAAACGCGATTGTAAAAATATTCAACGAATTTTGAATTAACGTAATTGTTGGCTGTTGCGTCCCGAGCGCTGCAACTCGCTCGTGGAGTTTCACGGGGTTGTAAGACCCGCTACGCTGCTGCGACAATGCTGCCACAGCATGTAAACAGCCGTAATGCAAATATAAAACCGGATATGAAATCGAAGTAAAAATAAAACAGGAAAATAATTTAAGCTCTTTTGTTTATTATCGGGCAGAAAATAATGCAGAAAAATCTCGAGGGTTGGTTTTCGTGATGAATATATGGGGTTGGTAATGGGTACCAGGGTGGAAGAGCGAGTGAGAGGGAAGAAGAGAGTTAAAAATTATTTTTAGGCTATTATGAGTATTTATGTAGGATCGCGTTTAGATGGATTGACTAAGATAGCGTTGTTTGCTTCTTAATAGAATAAAAATAAGCTTGTACATAGACTGACGGCTATGAAATAAGAGAGATTCGCTACGGTCACGCTCGACTTGGACTTCTTACTGACGTACTGGAACACTCTTAAAGACTGTTAACCCATTTGCATCCAAGCGCGGAATATTCCGCGAGCCACGACTGTCGCCTATCACCGAGCGCGGAATATTCCGCGAGCTAGGACTGTTGTCGCCTATCACCGAGCGCGGAATATTCCGCGAGCTACGACTGTTGCCTATCACCGAGCGCGGAATAATCCGCGAGCTGACTTTTTCCATCACCAGTTGCTGAATATTCTTCGTATGCCACACATCACGTTTGATCCCTTTTGTGAGCATCTCATCTACATCGGTTCATTATATTCTTAACAAGTTTCATATATAGGATACGAGAGAAAATTGTTACATTTTCAAGAAAACGTGCTATTTCTCGAAAATTTATTATAATTAAAAGCGACGTTAAATGTTAATATCCTAAAATTCATAGCTGTTCGCTGATTTCGTATTTTTCAGTTCTAGACCTTCATTATTTTATGAAAAAAATTATGTTATTTATGAAAAAATGATTTTTTGGAATATTTTAGACTGCATTTTGTAGCCGAATAAATACTGATTAATTTTGGTCGGCACTCTTTCTGCTTGGCTATTGAATGTATCATATAATATACTGTGCCACCCCTGGGAAACTGTTTTCTGATAAATACAGTGATAGTAATTCTCGCAATATCCTCTGCTCGATAATAAACAAAAGTTTCAATTATATTTTTTAATATGCTTCCGCGTTTTATATTTACATTATTGCCCTTTGTATTTAAAGAATTATAGGGATTTTCAATAATTCCGTATTTTTCCGTTTGATCGGAAAAATTTTGCCACCGGGTAGTGTAATAACAGTATAACAACACATCGATTGAAGCGTATCGATCCCTTTCTGGCCTAGGAAACCTCGAAGGTATTTCATGGATGTCCACGTTCCAGTTTTTAAATATTGCGAGTCCATTTTTCGAGAAATTTTAGCAATTCATTTATCTCGAGCAATTACACTAAATCCGTAGATCAGGATCTAACATCGAATCGCGTGACATTTTTAACGAATTATGAGATGATAATTACGATAATTACGATGTCGATAATTACGAAGGTGATGTAACGAGATATTTAAATTTCGCGCGCGAAATATATCGCAAATTGGAAAAATTAATTTCGATCTGATAATCCGAGCTTCTGTTATTTTATTTATCTTACTATTATTATTTCATTTCATATGCAAACGAATGCAGTCCAAAGTAAGAGATAAAATCTGTCGAATTTTTTACTCCAGCATTGTCCTAATTACCGACACATTTACGAAACAAACATAATCCCGAATATTTTTTATTCATTCGCAGATATCTCGTATTTTTCTACAGTCGCAAAATACGAACAATGAAAACTAAAACCGATATATTTAATACAGATCGAAACGTGATCGCCTAGAAATGTATGGAATATTATTTTTCGCGCTGAAAATTCGTCAAATATGCATAATACTATACGCGAGTATAAATACGCGTGACTCTGGATTTTTAAAATTTTATTCCGCATTTCCGGGTCACGGTATTGCAAACGGAAACTCTGCAGGCTGGGAAGGAATAAAAATTGATGCGATTAAACCACTTGGAAACTAGAACAACGATATATCGATCCAGCAAACGATAGAACGAAGGACAGGTTCGTTACTTCGCCTAAGCTGGCCATACTAATATTTACCAATAACCACGTCAGCACGACACGACGGATGGTACGAACATGATAAAAATTTCAAAACAATACCCGAGTCCGGCCAGAGATTTACGGATTTGCGAGGATTTTTAAGGATTGCGAATTGTCATTTGCAAACGGAGAATTTGAAAAAGTTACGAGACTTCAGATCACGAACGAACGGTCTTGTACCTACAATTTTTACAATTATTAACCCTTTGCACTCGAGAGGCTCCCTTCAGTTCCCATTTGATAAAATTTCAAACATCGATACTCGTTAATGTGTCAAATTTAAGATAATGTAACGATGTGTACGGTATCGAAATCAAATAATTCTATGTATTAATTATTATACGAATTCTTATTTACTGCTGCAAAAATTATCGTTAGCTTTATAGCAGAAAATCTTTGAACTCTTCTTTAGCTGAAAAATCGTCGAGTGCAAAGGGTTAAGAGTGAGTGTGGGAGAAGAAACTTCTGGAAAGAGTTATCACCGATTTATCAGTTCAGATAGATTATTATTTCAATATTTTAACTTAAATATACTTTGCGTGAAACTCGTTAAAAAAATTTTAAATACTTGTCCATTCTACCCACATGTATATATATATACATATTTTAAGTGAAACTAATTTATATACAAAACCTTTTTTGAAAATTTAAAACAAGTTTAGTTGTTAAAGAAATAAACAGAGTTATTTTCGAAATAAAATATGTAATATTATAATATTATATTAATCTAAATATTTAATTATATTATTATATTAATCTATTCATGAGTGAACTGAGAAATTAATTTTACAATCAATAAAATTATTTCAAAGTCTGAAAAAAATTAAATTGTAATTTTAAAAGCAGTGTTCTCTGAATTATTAATAAATTGTTATTAATGTTATTCATGAATAAGTATAATAATACATTACGTTACAATATGTTATACATATTATAGCAATGTATTAATTATATAATAATTAATTTTAAATATCAAGAAAAAAGAAAGCATAATATAACTGCCGCAAACAGTATGAAAAAGATAAATAAAGTGTTGATATATATTCGTATATTCGATTCATACTTCGTGCCTTAAGGAACCACAGCGTGTTGGCAACCCTTGAAACCAATTATATGTCATACTGTGAAGATGATAGGCCTTAATGAATACGTGCAATAGATCTCTAATAAAATCTATATTAATCGTCATAAACGTATGGTTATATTATTGACAACCTGTTTCAACTTCCACCTTCTGATATTATCAGGTTGTCAACTAAGTGATTGCTGATTTTAAATAAGAAGGAAAATTCCAAATTTTTGCTTAAAGATATAACTTTATTGAATTAGATATTGTCCGTTTTCGTCGATGACCTTCTGCCATCTTTCAGGCAATGTCATAATTCCATGTTCATAAAACTTCCGATTTTTCTCCAGCAAAAACCTGGATTAGATGCGATGTTACATCATCGGTGTCATTAAAAATTTTCGCATTCGAGGAGTTCTGCATGGAACGAAATAAATGGTAGTCTAAAGGGGCAAGGTCAGGGCTACATGATGGATGTGACAGCACACCCCAACCTAGTTCCAATAATTTTTGGCAAGTGACCAAAGATGTGTGGGGCTTGTGTTGTATTAACATAAACCCATCACCAAGGCTCGACGCCAATTTTACCATTAGCCATTTGCACCACGATGACGAGTTTGACTCAACTTCGAGTCCAATTTCTTATCAAATGACGTGATATTTATATCCAACCCCTTGCGCTATAACGATACGTGTAGCTCGTCAATGTTTCATACCGAGCTATAGGAAGAAGAGTTATAAAACTGTCATCGTGCCAGTAAAATTACACGTAGCAAACTCTAGCTCAAAAATTCTGAACACTCGTACAATTTCGTAGGAAATAAATATATCCTTCCTCGTCTATTGAATCAAATGACCCAATTCTCTGCAAAGACTTCCTCAAGTCAGTCCGTGAAATAAGAAAAGAAAAATGGAATAGGATATGGGACGCGAAAAATGGAGCAAAGATACAGAATATTGGGGAAAATTTTTATCAGCAACTGACTTTCAGGAATATACTCAGAAAAGATATTCGAAAATTAATAGTCTGCGATTATATATAGTCTGATTAGCAACCACAATCAATAAGCCGTTCTATAAATGTAACACTAAACTCGGAGAAAAGGAAGAAATATGTCATATAGGGGGTGAATATATTTTAGCACGCAGAAAATTCGAAGAATTTTCGAAATTCGCGTCTGACTTCGGAACGAAGGCACAGTGGTTAACTGAAATGAAATACCTCCTCGACGTGCAATTTTTCGTAATTAAATCGCAGCGCAGGGGGTTGATAAAACCACACGCGGAGAGTCACTTCGATTTCCACTTAGATGGTCCCGGTGTGGCTCTATCTTAGGGCTCGATTAAAACCTAATTCCTCGGCGGATAGCTCGAGCAGACGATAACCCTTCCTCTTTCGAACCGGGCCTTGGGGCTAGTTAGGTTTTCCCTGGAGCGACCACTGCAGCGACCGCAAGGACCGGTAGCAGGTTGCTCCAGAGGGTGGACAAGTCTGCAGGGCTGAACCGGGTGTGCAATATGAAAGGAGAGACGTTCGGCAGACCCCGAAACAAGGATGGAAACGCGTACAATTGGTAAAGGTCGTTCTCTGACGATACTTGCTATTGGCAATGAGGGAATGAAAGTCTCTAGCATGGGTAACGTGTAAATTGAACGCGAGGCAGATATCCTCGCTCCATTATTTATTGTAGCAATTGTAGAGTGATATGCGTATATATAATATAACAACGTCGGAATATGCAAAATCGACGTTAAAATATAAAACGCAGAAATTAATTTGGAGTAAAACTGACTGCGCTGTCAAAAATCTGTCAAAAGGCAGAGACGTCTAGCGCTCCCCTAGACAAGGGTGGAGCGCTAATTGGTTAGCGCTCACCAATGACCACCATGGCGTTACAGGAGAAACCATAACCGGTCATATCTCTTTGCGGCACAGGATTCCTTTGTTTTACGTGCACAGTCGAGAAGGAGGACGTTCAGTTCCAATGTCCAACGCGAATTTTTCGAGGCCTACTGTGGATATGGAGGACAGCTAATTAATAGTGTCTTTACAGGGTTTGTTTTGTAAGAAAATAACCAATTTTCTTAAAGCATGATGCATCGTTGACAATAGGATCGCGATAAATCTGTGCTTGCATGAATTCTCGATCGTTTATGAAAGGATCGAGAACGAAGAGCCCCGAAAGGGCGAAGCATCCACATTTGTGGAGTCATCAGAGTAGTTCTTAACACAGGGTGGAATCGCGTGTAATTGGTAAGGAACTGTCGTCCCATAACGACGCTTGCCATATTTTTTGGAAGGGGGCTATTCAAATTATGACACACGATTTAAGTTTGACAGGGTCTCTCGCGCAAGTGTGTGCTTCGCGGAGAGCCAAGCAAGTAGTGCATCTCACGACTTGGCCGAGTGTGCACCTTCTGTATTCCGTTCCTTCCCCTGAGCACATTGCAGTATCGTGAATTTTCCACCATGCACACGTAGCTCTGCGAAGAAGCAAAGCCCAGGTCAATTGGGAGAAACCCTAGGCGATGTCAAATATGGTCATGTTAACACTTTGTTGACCGGCAATTTTACACAGAAACTATGACATGTCACCGACTATTATTTTGTAATCCAATCTTCAAAATCACTTCAAAATCACTTTTACACGCAATATTCTATATTGCCCTGGGTTTCATAAATTGAAATAGATAATGCAAGTGCAATGACGAGTCAACTTGTCTTCGGTCAACAACGTTTTGGCAGGAAAAGACGAGTTAACTCGTCAGCGGTCAACAATGTGTTAAGGGAGGCATTGGAAGACGTGTACACGGTGGGAAAGATATATAAAGAAGATTAAGAGTGGACGGTGGACAGTTTTCGTAGACAGTTTAGAGTGGACAGTTTTAGATGTAGACGGTTAGTTGTTGCAAACTGAGTTTTTACCGACTTCTGAAGTTGAACGCTGCAGTAAGGTAAGAATCAATCTAGATTCTTGTAAAGAGTTAATTCGTACGTTGAATCGTCACTCGTACACAGCTATAATTAATTAAACCTTCGATTACCACGCCGAAATCACGTGTTTCGTTTAGGACGCCACGGGTGTGCACAGTCAGATGCACAGCTAGATTTGTTCTAATATTTTGTTAATCGATGTTCTAATAAAAATTTTTAATTGTTCACTTTTCATTTCAAAGTATCTTCTAATTAGTTGTTATATTCAAACTGCACTAACTGTCAATTTTCATTCAATTTTTATAATTGTAAGTAGTAGACCAGCGTGATGTCATAGGAGGCCAGTGGCCGGTCATATATGAGTAACGTGGCAGTCAAAGTGTTAATGGTCACTTGTACACAGTTATAATTTATTAATAAATTACCACCACCCTCTATTCCTAGAATATATATTAAAAATAAATTCTGCGATTCCGTTCTTGCCAATTTCGCACAGAACACGCGTCTTGCTTCACCTGAACCGCGTTAAAATTTAACAGGAAGATACATCCACGACGTCTACCATGATCACTGGTACGCGATCGTTTTGTACCCTGTGTCAAAATGTCGTTCATTGAAAATGGCTCGTAATCAATTATAATTCATACCGGAGAAATCAGACGGTAAACTAATCGTTTATTTATTTACAGGGATCCAAACTTAATCGTGGAAGTAATAGACGCGACTTCCATCTTCGAGAATTGCGAGGTTGAACGTATTTTGCACCGGTGATAAATCGCATTATTTATCTATCATTAATTACTATTAACGGACCAAACCCTCGTATTTACCTCGATCACGTTAAAATTTAACAGGCGTACCGGTTGTGTCTGTCTCGAGTTTCCGGTGCACCCCCAGCGCGACGAGGCTGGTCACCGTGCGGGTTTTAGTTGGTAAAAATCCAACACAGCCCCGGCCCCTATCCCAGGGGACCGGGGTACCTTCGGAAGACTTGTCAGGTTAAAAAAAAAATATCAAAAGGAGGGCCGGAGCGAATGCAGCATCGATGGAAACGCGGCGTGGCGCGAAAAAGGATGGAAGAATGGCGGTGCAGGGACGAAAGACAAAGGGGTTGCGATGAGGTGCGGTGGTTGCGCGCTAGATAGAAATCCTTCTTGCGCGAAGCATAATTTATCGTGGTACGGCCCACTTAGTCGTGGCCGGGAGTCATTAAGGACGGCCGTGTGGCACGTCAGGAGTTACACACTTTGTCACGGTAAGTTCCTCCGGGTGGCAATTTTGCTGGCCGGCCGCGCCGGCTCGATTAAATTACCCGCCACCGACCATCGTCGTCGTCGTCGTCGTGGTTGTCGTCGTTGGACTAGTAGCCGTTGCAAGGCTGCAGGAGAAACTTCCCGAGTTAGCCTCGTTTGTTCTTTCGCGCTCCCTGAAAACCGGTGCCTGATAAACGTCTCGTTCCCTGTGTTCGACCACAGATTAAGTGGGACTTCCAGCGAATGAACTATGGGCTGCAAAACTTTCTTCCGCTCCTCGTTACCGGGAATTCCACTTTTAGAAGAGAAGATCGATCGATCGGGGCGGATCGCGATCCCTTTCGCGAATCACTCCCTCGTTGGGGCCAACTTTTTCTCGCGTTTCTTCGCGTTTCCAGAATCTCGGAAATTGCCCAGCATGGAATAATTGGTTATTTATTTATTCCGTTATCGTGATTTAGGATAGGATAACTTCCTAGAGAGAAGTTACGTGGGATTTTTGGCTGAATTAATCCCATGCAGACAGAGTTCTGCGCGTTTAACGCTAGAACTACCGATCTTTAGTGGGCACCTATAACTATAACGTGCACAGATTTTAGTAATATTCAGCGATACGATGAATACGAGTGAATATATTGATTACAGTTCTTTCGTAATGTGAGTTGATACCAATTTTATTCTCAAAGCAGGTGTATGTGTTCGGTAATGGCGAAAAGAAAAATTCTGTGACCAGTCATTTTGACTGGGTTGGTAGTTCTAGTGTTAATAAACAACTCTCTTTTTATAACAAAACAGGTTTCATTTAACTAAAATATTGTACTACGTTCCTCACACGATCACTATGTTTCACTATGTTTCTGTCACACACATTCACCCTTCTGCCTTCTGACTTCTCTCTACTCTGCCTACTACTGACTACCTCGTGCCTTTGCATCCTTGCTTCAAGCCAAAACTATCTCTTTTCATATATAGGCTTTCTTTCTCAACCATTCCACATAGTCACAGACATCCCGACAAAAGGATCTGACGCTATTTTATCGTGGATGGAATAGGTACACAGTGGTTAAATAAAATTAATTATTCTTACTTCGTGTATACCTTCCCTTAATTAAATCGGAACTAATTTTTTAAATTCGCGATATTTGTCTTATTTTGAATATTGACCATTTTCTGGAGACTTTAATGAAGTAAATAAATAGAGAATTTTTTTTTTCTTTTTCCAACATATTATATCATAGTTCGTCACATCTTAAGAATAATGCAAATTTTATTATGATACCCTGAGCGCAGCGTGGCAGTCACCGTGTTAATTTAATCAAATGCTGATAAGAATAATCGTCGTTCAGAATCCTAAATGGAAACATCTCGAAAGTGAAAGTACGAGATATACGTGTGTTAACATAATTTTGCCGGGATTTAATCCAATTTGTAATTCGTCTCGCCCACTTTCATCTACCAGCTTGCACCCTCTACTGTCTCTTTCTCCCTCGTCCAAAACCCTCTACTCCTCCCTCTCTCTCTCTCTTTGTATCTACCAATCTTCAATTCCCTACAACCGAAACTTCCGACTCACACCTCTCGATCACACGCGTGGGCTCCTCTCTTTCTCTCCAACGCCGCTTCGAAATAGAGGGTGGTAACTCGAGTAGCCGCGGACGCCGCGGCGCAAGAGCAATTGTCAACGCGTAAAAAGGGCTTTACCGGTCGTAAGACGGACTTATAGAGGCGATAAACGGTAGGTAGGATGTTTAAACAGCGAGATTTAAAAGCGAATGGTCGTCAACTTTTAAGGTTGTATGTAAATCGCATCCGCGGCCTCGACTGAATCGCCGTTATCGCTCAGAGGCTTATCTCCCGGGGATCGTAAACCCCGTTTCGCGCTTTAATAACGACCCCCTTATTTAACACGCGACCTCGCCACCGAAAATCCCTAACCTAACCTAACCTTCGTGTGCAGACCTGCGAGTGTGTCGACGATTCCGTTTGTGGGGATGCACCCGACCTCGTGGAGGAAGCCTGGCTTTCATGGACCAGCTAGGGGCCAAAAGGGTTTCGGGCCCCTTGCAAATGAGTACTAAATAAATCGCACGGGTCATAAGATTTTCATCCACGGGGGTGTCACAACTTGGCCCCCTCGGAAAGACAAATGGCTGCCTCAAAAGAAGCATGAAAACAGGACTGCAGAGGTCAGTCCAGAGCAGTTAGTCGTAACGGATATGACACCGAATAGGTGATAGTCATGATAAAACCAATCACTCGACATCAAAATAGCCCCCTTTCATTTTCCCTAGGTCAGCTCTTCTCGTCTTTGGTCGAACCGTCTTCTAGTCCTTCTATTTCGACCAAAGCTCGCGCTTTGACAGGGAAAAACGCGAGTAAAGTGGAAGAAAGATCTCCGAATGGAAAATTATACGGCAAAGTTACACGAGTCGTTTGACGTTATCGAACACCGTTTCCATGCCGACAGGATTATTCGATTAAACTTCCCTGAACCCTTTCGTTTGCTTGTGACGTTGCTGGTCAAGTTCTCCACCCGAGACGTAAATGAAACAGATCTACAAATCGGAATTGAGAGATGGGATGAGAAGACAATGGAATTATATATAGCAATTTTTTCGTCAATGGCGATTTTTGGCCTTCGAGAAGGTGAAATTGAAGTACTACAGTGAAGTCGTCACTAGCAAATCTCTGTCAAAACTTTACTCTGCGACTATAACTGGAACTCGAGTAACTGACTATGAAACTTCAACTGACAACTCCATCTTTAATGGTGGAACTGTCTGAAGATTTGACAACTGTCTCTAAGATCTGACTTGACAACTCGACAACCAACTTAGCAACTCTCTGTCACAGTCAGAGGAGATGAAATTGAAGTACTACAGTGAAGTCGTCACTGGCAAATCTCTGACAAGACTTTACTCTGCGACTATAACTGTAACTTGACTAATTAATTATGGAACTCCAACTGACAATTCTATCTCTAACGGTGGCACTGTCTGATGACTTGACTACTGTCTCTAAGAACTAACTTGACAACTCGACAACCAACTTAGCAACTCTCTGTCACAGTCAGAGGAGATGAAATTGAAGTACTACAGTGAAGTCGTCACTGGCAAATCTCTGACAAGACTTTACTTTGCGACTATAACTGTAACTTGACTAATTAATTATGGAACTCCAACTGACAATTCTATCTCTAACGGTGGAACTGTCTGACGACTTGACTACTGTCTCTAAGAACTGACCTGACAACTCGACAACCAACTTAGCAACTCTCTGTCAAAACTGTCTTACTAACTGTCTAATAACTGTCTGACTAACATTTGACTCTATTTTCCAGAACGGGCCTTTTTAAAGCCCATCTGAAAGACAAGAGCCTCCCTCAAAGGAGGAAAAACCCCCTCCATATCAAAATCAGTTGTGAAGGAGACTCCTCTTTCCTCGTTAGGCTCTCCGAAGGGTCACCCTCACAGGGACCCTTCCCAATAGGTGATCACGAACGCGAAGCTACCTCACGTGACCTGACCCCTACCTGGTACAGCCCATCTAGCAACCAAATCCTAAGTGCAAAAGCCTGGTAGCCTAAATTAGGCTTATGAACGACGCCTCGTGTCCAGTGACCCCAGACAATATAGAAGCCTAACTAGAAGTAAGTAAATAAACACCCTCTCACGAATTGCTCAGCATTTAGGACTTGGCTACTAAAACACTGTAACGTGTCTTTTAGTGCTTAATTCTACGTTTATGTCCTATAAAATATCCTGCAGTACTATGCAGGCATCAAGAATCGTGTTCCAGTTCGTAGGTTTAAAAGGACCTACTGTTCATCAGCAACAGTTCAGTCTCAAACTCGGAGCATTTAGTTATAGTAGCTCATAAGGACACGTTTATGCTTTCTCTTTTCGCATCCACATAAGTGTATACATTTCACCAGTATCGAACTTCATACATCTGTTGCTATACAACTCTATACAGTTACTTCCCTGTACGTTGTAATGAACGCTGTGATTTCACTCGAGAAATTACAACAGTAATAACTGAACGTGTACTAAGAATCTGGAAGATAGAGACTCGTGATCCAACCCAATCGAGGCGGCTGTAGAGACTCATAGTAAGACTCGAACATGCCGCGATCTCCTAGAACGTGTCAAATTGTATTCCTCCTGCGCGAAATACACGCGGATACCTTCCTGTCTCTATGTAGAAACTACTGTTCGAGTTTCGCGACGTTTCCCCGCGATATTCCTCTAAATATTCAGATCGGCAGAACTCGAGGAAAGAATTCGCGTCTCGCTGCTCCATCTCGATATCTCGAGCGATCGAACGAGATCCACGGGAAGTAAGCAAGTATGTACCTGGTGTATGAAAGTTACTGCGTAATACTACTCCATCGAATCGATGAAACTCCATGGAGAAAAGTAGCTGGAGAATTAATCTTAAGGCCGTTTTCCAAATTTTCTTTTAGTCACGACATTGCAAATATCTCTTTCTTTAATTATGGTTTCTGCTTTCTGCCAAGGGGTGAATCAATTAGTTGTGGTACAACCTGTGGTATAGAGAGGGGTACCACGTGTAGCAAATAAATCAACCCTTTAACTAACTCCTGCGATTTAACCCTTTGCACTCGACGATGTATTAGTTGCAGAAAAATAGAAATTCGAAGATTTTCTGGCATAAAGTCGAGGATATTTTTAAAATGGCAAGTAAGAAATCGCATGCAAATTAAGGCGTAGAATTATTTTATTTCGACATTACACGCATCGGTAGGTAATTTTGAATTTAATATATTTGTTGGAAGTCAGCTACGCCCATGCAACGATGACGACATGCCTGTCGAAGGTTGCAGGGCGTTACCAACCTTTGGACTTCAAGGGGTCGGTTTTGAGGGCTTAAAGGGCCTGCCGTCCCTCAGAGCTCCTCACTCCCAAGTTAGAAACAGAACGGCTAGTTCATACATTGTGTTATTCAAAAAGACTCATACGCTTTAATTTTATATCGCATAATAAACCTAAAGATTGCTATACAACTGAATACAGTTATTTCCCTGTGCGTTTGGCTATTTCCTCCACGAAATTCCCAACAATATTAATTAACATCGATTTTTAGAATTTAATTTAATGGTGACTGAGAGGCGCCTCTCGAGTGCAAAAGGTTAACACTGAAATTATTGGTCTATAATGTATACCTAAATACAGTGTATGAATGTTAATTATTATGATACATTGAAAATAAAAGAGTATGCGTAATCGTGATCCTCTTTTAACAAAAATTAATATGAATTTTACCAACAGTAGCTGTACATTTTTAACAATGACGAATGTAAAATGATCGAAACAAGTCATTTTGACTTTCATAGTAGTTCTAGTACCCCATAATAGTTATTAACCATTTGCACTCGACGATTTTTTAGCTAAGGAAGAGTAGGGGTTCAACAATTTTTTGACATAAAGTTGACGATCTTTTGTTCAACAGTAAATAAGAAATCGAGTAATAATTAAAGCGTAGAATTATTTGCAAACCGGTACATTAGTTTAAATTTGATATATTAATTAATATCGATCTTCGAAATTTGATCTAATAGTGGCTGAAGGTCACCCCTCGAGTACAAAGGGTTAATTCCGACGTCGGGGGCCATGATGAACAGCGAAGTCGGTCACGCGTCCAGCCATTTCAGGAATAACACGTAACTGACAAGGGAACATATCCAACCCGTACTGATGAAATTTATGTGAGAGATGGTTCTCAAAGAAATATTTGACACGTATTTTTTTTTATCATACATCGTCCGTATTAAAGGGGTGAAAACTACCCTCGAAAATAGAGACCGAAGCGTATTTTTGGGAATATCTCGAGATCCAATAAGGGTAGAGACGAACATTTGTTCTGTCAAAATATTCCATTGTACATGGGAAACACGGTCACCTAAAAATAATAATGAAAAATTAATTTGCAATAAAAATTCATATCTCATTTACCGTTTCTCATAATAAACGTAAAATAGGGGATGCATGGTTTCGGAATTTTTCATTTCCTTTCCATAAATAATAATTTCGATATCAGTGTACGAGTATAGTTCGTGAGACATCGGTGAAAAATAACCATAAGTCTGACCCGTGTTGTTTACGTTAAGCCCTATCTACGAACCACGGCTCACACCCCCCTGTTACTCATGTTCGACCCTTAACCATATTTCCTTAACCAACTCGTGCGATACGGTAAACGAAAGGGTCAATGGATCCGATAAAGAGCATCGTGCACTTATTTCGCAACACCCCTCGAGGACCGATCTCTCGAAAACTTGATACCAAATATTTCGTCCCGCTGCTCGAAGGGGTATCCGGTATCCGCACGGTTAATTCTTTTCCCGACGTCGACGGGATTCACTCGACGCATGCATCGAGGATTTCCATCTATCCGATACATGTATCGACGAACCCTCGCATCTTGCTGCTCGATACATGTATCGACGAACCCTCGCATCTTGCTATTCGATACATGTATCGACGAACCCTCGCATCTTGCTGCTCGATACATGTATCGACGAACCCTCGCATCTTGCTGCCCGATACATGTATCGACGAACCCTCGCATCTTGCTACCCGATACATGTATCGACCAACTCTCACGTCCACCTATCCGATACATGGATCGACTAACTCTCACCTCCACCTATCCGATACATGCACCAACTAATCCTCATCCCCACACCTACACTCGAGTAGATTCCGTAAGTGATCGGGACCACGAGAAGAATACCTGACCGTAACGAAAGACCAACGTAATTAAGATCTGCCCGGTAACAACCCTCGGCTTAATTAATCCCAGGGGACGAGCCTGCAGGTGTATCGTTGCCAAAAGAAAAGTCGAGGACGCCGGATTCAGTGGCGGAGAAGAAACAGCTCCCGGTACAGCGAGGAACCGTCGATGCGTTAAGGGATGTCCACGGGAGAGAGGCAGGGTGGGACTCACCCCCATTCGTCTTCGTTCTCCACCCAGGGTCTCGGCCGGCTTCGGAAAAGTGTCAGTCGGCCGCGTAACCTGTTGTTCCACGGCCGCGTCGGACAGTCGCGCGATTTACGATCTCCGCTTAATTAATGCCAATTAAACGGGTCGCTCGATCGACGCGCGTCTCTCCATAAATAACCCCGGCCCGACCGTGACGACGCCGCAGTTTATTACAGCTGCCACGCCGCCAAGCCACCCCCGCGGATTCAGCCGAGTTCATACGGGTCAGCCTCGCGTTTTTAACCCCGAAATTTCGATATTAACGCGTTTCAACGAGAATCGATCGCGCGAGTTCGCCGATCGGATGTCATTGCAAGCGCTAATTCAACGATTGGATATAATTTAAAGCGCGAATTCGTGGGTCGGATATCATTTAAAGCGCGAATAATCTGATCGAATATCTTTTAAAATGCGAATTCGCGGGTTGGATATCATTTAAAGAGTGCGTTCACCAATTGGATGTCAATTAAAGCGCGAATTCACCGATTGGATGTCAATTAAAGCGCGAGTTTACCGATCGTATGTCAATTAAAGCGCGAGTTCACCGATTGGATGTCAATTAAGGCACCAGTTCTCCAATTTGATGTCAATTAAAGCGTGAGTTCACCGATCGAATGGCAATTAAAGCGCCAATTCTCCAATTTGATGTCAATTAAAGCACGAGTTCATCAATCGGATGTCAATTAAAGCGTCAATTCACTGATCGGATGTCAATTAAAGCGCGAGTTCACCGATCGTATGTCAATTAAAGCGCAAGTTCACCGATTGGATGTCAATTAAAGCGCGAGTTCTCCAATTTGATGTCAATTAAAGCGTGAGTTCACCGATCGTATGTCAATTAAAGCGCGAGTTCACCGATCGGATGTCAATTAAAGCTCGAGTTCTCCAATTTGATGTCATTTAAAGCTCGAATTTTCCAATTTGATGTCAATTAAAACGTGAATTCACCGATCGGATGTCAATCAAAGCGCGAGTTCACCGATCGTATGTCAATTAAAGCGCAAGTTCACCGATTGGATGTCAATTAAAGCGCGAGTTCTCCAATTTGATGTCAATTAAAGCGCGAATTCACCGATAGGATGTCAATTAAAGCGAGAGTTCTCCAGTTTGATGTCAATTAAAGCGCGAGTTCTCCAATTTGATGTCATTTAAAGCTCGAATTTTCCAATTTGATGTCAATTAAAGCGTGAGTTCACCAATCGGATGTCAATTAAAGCTCGAGTTTACCGACAGGATGTCAACTGAAGCGCGAGTTCTCCAATTTGATGTCAATTAAAGCGTGAGTTCACCGATCGGATGGCAATTAAAGCGCGAGTTCACCAAGCGGATGTCATTTAAAGCGCGTTCTCGGGACCGAGACGCTCCTGAACAAGCTCGAACGGTCGTATCCTTCCGAAGGGGCAGGAGTCTGACGGATTTGAAAAATTGAATTTTTTTGCTTTTATTTTCTTGGAGCTCGAAGCGCGTTGAATTGTACGTCAAGGCGGTATTTTAAAATTGGAACTTTTAGCAAAGTTGTAAATGAAAAGCTGTCTTAAAACTTCTTTAAGTTTTTCTAGAATCTACGTCTTTTCATCTGGCTGTCACAAAATCTCCGGAATTGTACATTCGATTTGCGTCAAATTTTACCGAGATATTCTACATAGAATATAATACAATATACCAGAGGATTTTTCCTCTATGTGGATTATTTTATTTTTTATAGACGTCCAAAGAGTAAGCTTGTTTCGAATAAAAACGATTATCTTCTCTTCTTTCTGAGACCATTTCTTCTATGATTATTAAAATTTTCTAAAACCTGTAAGCTGCATTTTAGACGATAGTTTCTAGTGTGCCAATCGATAAGACTTTTTTTTAGGCGTCCCGATTCTTGACAATTGTCACGGACATCGATCGACGTTCTGTCAGGAGGAGCTTCGGGAACGACGAATAACTTCGGCATTTTGTACCATTCCTGCTTCAAAAAAATTGCCAAACGAAGTCGAATCTTACATTCACATCCACCGATAACAACCACATTTTTCATTCCGTAATTACCCATGAAAAAAATTTCCAAACTTTGCCTATTTTCCCTAGAACGGGGACGCGATGTTTAAAAATCAGAGAGAAGAAAGATTCGATTAATTTTCATTATCAATTTGGACAATCATCATCCAGCGACAAGGAACAGTGATTAGATGGAACATTACATATAATTACATATAATTACATATAATTACATTAGATATAATTACTGCATCTGCAGCGTAAACGCAAAGATTGCACAGTATGTTCAAACCGAAATATTCCAGAAATGTTTTCCAAAGTAAACGGTACTAAGCGGATGAGCGATTCACGAAATCTGTCTGCACCGCAAAGGGTTAAAGTGTATTCTTTCTTTAACACGGTGAATACCATGGGGGTCACCGGTAGCCGGCATTCAACTTGACGGTGGCGCCACGGGGGCCACCGGTGACCGGAGCACCCAGATTGATAGAAATATATATAATTTAAACAAATGCCAATATTTAGAAATTTTTATTATCACCATCGTTAACACATTCCGTGCCATGTGTACCACTGGTGGTACAAGTTAAATTTTACATTCCGTGTAGAAAAACCGACTCGGCATGGAACGTGTTAATTCAATGGTGACAATTAACGTGGCAATTAACATGTCAAACACGGTTATACATTGTAACTTATCTATTGCAAATAATATTTCAACGTTATATGTATCGCATAATAGAAACTTCATCATGGCGCCACGGGCAATCCCTGTAAAACTGGCGTGGCATTCGACGTGTTAAAGCGTATTCTTTCTTTAACGCTAGATTTACGGAACCCGTCAATTTGACGGAAGGGTTGCTCCAATTACACGATGGTAACAGATTTAGTTAACTTATATTAAGACTGTTAATATAATAATAATTGTTTTTAAATTAAACTAATCGCTAAAAAAAAGGCTCGTGGTTTCCTTTACCTGTCAATTTGACAGGTGCCCTTAGAAATAGGTATACAGATAGCCTCCATAAATCTGGTGTTAGCCACTGCTCGAAGCGAACGAAAATTAACACGAATCTTATAACATCCCGTGAATTATTTTCCAACTAATTATATCAAAACTCCAAATAGTGTCTGCGCATGGTGTATTAATGTATACGTGAGAGATGAACGGGAGCAGAGCGATTTACCCCTGTGTTCCGGCCATCTTATCGATTCGCCGGAGAACACGGGGCTGTCCGTGTGTTTAAACGTCCGCAGGAATTTTACTGCCACCCTATATTTCGGCCGCACACGCACACGGGGCTCGGACGTTTTATATTCACGAGCGAGCGCGGAGGTTCGTCGAGATTCGCCGAGCAAATCGGGGAGAATCGAACAGATGCACCGGAGCGGGTGGTTGCGAGTTACGAGCGTGAAACGAAGGCCTGGCAGCACGCTCGTTGCCCCCGATTATTTTTATACGACGCTAGGTAGCGGCAGGTGGCGCGTCGCGACGCTGAGAAGCGTGGCCTGCGACCAAGCCGACGACGCGAGACGCTGATTTACGCGGAAAAACCGGCGAATTTTCCTTTTCCGCGGCCATCGGGGGCCTCGGAGGAAATGCCTTCCACGGTCGTTGATTTACGCCCGCACTCCGACGGTCCACCCACCCGTGAAATACTCGGATAATTTCCAAGAAATCTCCGCCACCCCTCCGGCTATCATTTTCTCAGGCTTCCCGGTTCCCGCTGATGATCTATATCTGACGACGCGATGATCTATCGTCGTTGATGTTCCGTGTGCGCGGGTAATATTCCAACACTTCGAGTTACAAAGTTACAAACATTCCCTTGGATAGTTGGGGGCAAGTACCGAAGTACTGTTGCACCGTGTGTTTACCGTATTGAGCGCTGAGATCAGCCCTTTGCACTCGACGATTTTTGGTTAAAGGAGAATAGGTGTTCAAAGATTTTCTGGTACAAAGCTGACGATATTTCTCGGAGCAGTGAATAAGAAGTCGTATGATAATTGTTATAGTAAAATTTGTTGTAAGTCGGCTACGCCTATATAACAATGACGTCAGGCCTGTTAGAGGTTGCAGGCAAATACAGACCTTTGGACATCAAGGGGTCCAAAGTTTTGGGGGTTTAAAAAGGGCCTGCTGTACCTCGGAGCTCTTCACTCTCAGATCAGGAACAGTACAGATACTTTATATATTGTTACCCATAGTGGTATTAAAAAAGACAGATTTGTAAATTATTACGCTCATTGTTAATAACAAATTGTTTACAACGTAAATTTGTAATACAAGTGGAAAAATTAATAAACTATTGGATATTACTTGAAGTTATAAAAGAACAAGTGTTCAAATGTACCTATAATTTGCAAAAAGTTTATTAATTATTATATTAATTGTTAATAACAAATTAATATTGTTAATAACAAATTGTTTACAACGTAAATTTATAATAACAGTGAAAAAATTAATGAATTATTGGCTATTATAGCGGAAAAGTAATTATTAACGGAGTCGGTAAAGGTCGGACATTTCCGTCGATCTTCGGCCGATCGGGGGCTATATAAAGGACGACGCGAGGAGGCTCGAGTCATTTGTCGGTCTGACTTTGGAAGGGTCACATCAAAATTTTTTTCGGTGTGGGTGGTGTAGGTGGAGGTGGGAGGTGTGGGAGGCGTGAATGGTGTGAGTGGTGGGTGGATGGTTGAGGTGGTCGATGGTCGTTGGATAGACCATGGGCTAGCCGATAGCCATTGTCCATTCCACTCACACAGTACCCTCTTAAATGATTTAATCATTTTTTCAGTTTTTTATTTTTTTCTTTTTCAGGTTTTAATTATTTTTTCTTTCTTCAGGTATTAATTATATTTTCTTCTCAAAGTTTTAATTACATTTTTTCGTTTCAGGTTTTAATCACTCCAAAATAATAACTCCAAGCTGAGAGCTAGGCATGCGTTGTTATGTAAATTAAGATAGAATAAAATCACTGCAAATTTATCCTTCGTTCCCACTGCATGAAATATCATCGATATAACATCAGTTTCTCTTTTCCAAACTGTAATAAATGGAAAAAAGAATTCGCTATTAACCCGTAATGCGAATGATCGTACACGTGTATACCTACGTAGCACTGATATTTCCTACTTTCCAAATTCCCCTAATTGTTCTCAAATTAAAACGAATTGTTGACAATTTATGATTTTTATTGTCACCATTTAGCGGATCCCAGGTAAACAAGACAATACAAAAGTCATTGTTTCAGATGCGATATTAATGGAAATAAAGCACAGTGCACGGAAACTTTTCGGAATAACTGTACCCGCGCTGTGGTGATAACGACCGGAAAAATATCGCGTATATACGCCAATGTCGAAAACGGATTAAACGAGCACTGCGATTGATTGTTCAATTCAATTAATTTAATCGATAAACCCAGGATTATATCATCTTCCAAATAATGCGAACCCGATTCAGGGTCCTAACCTTTACACGACCCGTAGCCGGACGAATGTGCCGGGAAAAGGATAAAATACCGTCGAAAAACAGCATGTTGGAATTTAACGTCTCCATAGAACGCGAGCGACACCGAAGCCGGTAATTCCCCGCTTTTTAGAAATTCCATCACCCGGCTGAAAATCGCGAGTGACCGAATCCCTTCCGAATAATTCACCGTGCCCGCTCGATTATCGCTGCCTGAATAATTGAGAAACGAGGCCGCGGTGATAATTCGAATTTTCCCGAGCAACCGCGATTAAATGGAATCGCAGCACGCCGATCGTGGCCGTGTAATTATTTCCGATTCACGACACTCGCCAGTGGCGACAATATGGCGGCGGCTCGGTTGGCCCGGATCAAGCTCGGTGCCCGTTCAAATGATTCCGACCAATCGCCACTGATGAAGAATTCATACCCCATTTTCGCGATGCGTGTTCGTTGCACGATGACAGCAAAACCCTCGAAACTGCCAAGCCGAACGAAGAAAACCCGATCCCGGTTACCGCTCCAAGCTGAGCAGAAGTTATCGCGATTACGAGATTTCGCATTAGCCAGGCGAATTACGATGGAGAGGCAGAATATGGCGGAATATGGCGGAATATGGCGGAATATGGCGGAATATGGCGGAGAAGCTAACCTGTTTGTATCTCGCGGAGTTGCTCTCCTGGTTTATGACACAGCGGTGATAACGGGTGAACAGGGAAGCAGAGATCCTGGCAAGATTTCTGGTTCGTTAAGCGGATTCGGCTCGAGGGTGGAGAAAGAAAGGGAAACGCTAATCGACCAGCTCGACGATTATTTTTCCCTGATATTAGGGAATTTCCGAGCCATTAACGATGGCAGCGATTAATACGTGACGGGTGGCAACGACCAGTCGACGTGTAATCCCCTAGGTAACTAGGTAACTAGGTAACCGGTGCTGCGAGCGACCAGGACTCGAATTTATTGAAGATAATCGCTGTCATTTCGTCCAGAGATATGTTTATCAACAAACGTACGTCGATAGGAGAGCGCCCTCGTTCTAGTCAATCACTTTTAATGTTTTATGTCCACATTGTCAGCGTCCCTTGACTTGTATATACGTCACCTAAACCACCACTTGGACAAACCGTAACGAGGACCTAAATTATTTATACTTCCACCACCACAGAATGACACACTCACCTCTAACATCTAATACAGAGCAATCAGCAGACAGACGAACCTTATAAAACCGAAACGAAAAGATTCTTCCTAAAAACTCTATCACGACCACACCGTCATCATCGAGACCCACAACAACTGAGCGCAGGAGACTGTCTACTATAGAACTCTCTATAGTTCAACAATAACCAGGCCTAGCTCTATCAAGTTAGAGTAGAGCGAGTTGCAGTGTTCGGGACGCAACAATATGGAGCTTCGAAATTTTGTCAAATTTAGAAGGTAGAGAAGGCAGAAGGCAGAATGCGTGTTCCAAGTTCCTTCGGGACGATAGCACTCGTCTCAATTTTTCGACAAGGGTTCGTGTCGTGTAAATTTCGCTACCTCCACTGTGAAGAATCGTCTATCCTTATCTAATGTTCCCCGGGTCTCCTCGCGCCATTTCAACCGAATAGTCGTGCAGTTCACGACCCGGATATACGATCGCGAGTACCTCGACCCGGTTATAAAGGTATAAACAACGACCGAGTTGCCTGGTGATCCCCTTGATCGACATCGTCGGAACACGTCGGTCACGTCGCGAGTAAATCGACGATTTGGCAAATCGACGCGGGAAAGTCACGTACATCCTCGAGACGCCTGAACGTCTGAGACGTCGATGATTGGTCCACGTTCTCTTCCCTTTGTGGTTCTCGCGTTTTACAGTTCGTGTTATACGTTACAGTGGTGTATGCGCTATAGGGAACGTGGTTGTCTCCGAATCGATCGTAACCGAAGGAAATCGTGGGAGGAAACTATCAGGACACGGAGCAAAGTTCACGCGCGAAATAATCCCACGTTCCATCGATCATCCCCCGTATCGACGCTCGTTACGAACGATAAACAATACGCTAAGCCTTCGACTACAGGGTAGCGAACAACGGTCGACGAGGCTGGCCGATTTATTAGGGCGCTGCAATGCCTCAAAAGCTGAACGTTACAACGGGCTACAATTCTGCCATGGCGAACGTCACACGCTGGGAAAGCTGGATACGAGGAACCGTGGACGAGACACGCGCCAGTTTCGTTGGGAAACGAACCGTTCGGAAAAACCTCCGCACGAAAAACGAAACCGCTGCATTTAACCCCACCGTGACACAGCAACGATCCCGAAGCGAATGTACCCTCTGTGCTATCGAGACTATCGATCAATGGCAGATTTAGCGGGTGACTACAATCTCTGTGACTGTACCGCGAGTGTCAGACTTCGGGGGACTATAGTCACCGTTAGTCGTTGAATGACTATAGTTGCCAGTAATACACCGCGAGAATACAGCGGTCATTAGGTGACTATAATTGATGTTGTCACACCACGAGTGGCGATCATTGAGTGACTATAGTCACCGTTAGTATAACGCGAAAGAATTAGTCGTTGAATGACTATAGTAGCCAGTAATACACCGCGAGAATACAGCGGTCATTAGGTGACTATAATTGATGTTGTCACACCACGAGTGGCGGTCATTGGGTGATTATAGTCACCGTTAGTATAACGCGAAAGAGTTAGTCATTGAATGACTATAATTGCCAGTAATACCCCGCGAGAATACACCGGTCATTAGGTGACTATAATTGATGTTGTCACACCACGAGTGGCGATCATTGAGTGACTATAGTCACCGTTAGTATAACGCGAAAGAATTAGTCGTTGAATGACTATAATTGCCAGTAATACACCGCGAGAATACACCGGTCATTAGGTGACTATAATTGATGTTGTCACACCACTCAATGGCGGTCATTGGGTGACTATAGTCAGCAGTGATACACCGCGAGAATCGGTCATTAGGTGACTATAGTCAAGGTTAATACATCGCGAGAATCGGGTATTGGATCACTATAGTCACTGGTAGTACACCGTGAGAATCGGTCGTTAAGTGACTATAATCAGTGTTGTCACATCGAGAGTGTCGGTCGTTGAGTGATTATAACCAGCAGTGGTACAAGACGAGACTCGGTAGTTAAATGACTATAATTATGATTAGTACGTCACGAGAATAGATAGGAGGGTGACTATTGTCACCGTCAATGCACTGCGAGAATCGATCGTTGGGAGACTAATTACGGTTAGAACACAGAGAGAGTCGGATGTTGAATGACTATAGTCGCCGGTAGTACACCGCGATAATTGGTCGTTCAGTGCCTATATTCACCGTCAATGAATTGCGAGATTCGCTCGTTATGTGACTATAGTCAACACGAATGCATTGCGAGAATCGGTCGTTAGGTGACTATAGTCACTTTAAATACATTCCGAGAGTCGATCGTTGCGTGACTATATATACAGCCAATGCACTTCGAAAATAATCGATCATTGTGTGACTATAATCAAAATTAGAACCCTTCGAAAGTCGGTCGTTGGGAGTCTATAATCAAGACTAGAACATCGTGAAAATCGGTCATTGGGGGCTCATACTCATTGCCAATACATCGCGAGAATCGGTCGTCTGACTATAAGCATATAGAAGTACCCCGCTAAAATCGGCCACTGGGGAATTATAGTCCACGGTAGTACATCGTGATCGTTAAACTTCGAGTGCCTATAACCACCGTTAGCCTGCAGCGAACGTCAGACATTGGCTAACTATAGTCCCAGTTCAGGGAATGTCAGACGTAGAATAATCATAGTCACCGTTATCGCGGTAAAGATTAAACAGCCCTCCCTGCACCCCTTCTCGCCATCGCCCCACGTTACACCGGAAATGTCGCAGGCTACTCCTCAACGATACCTACGTTAACTACGATGATACGAGACGGGGGTCGAGGCTCGATTCGTTCGAATTCATTACACGGTCGATCGCATCCAACGAGTTATCCGTGGCGTTTGCGAAATTCGTGGCTGGAAACTTATCTCGATATCGCCGGATACGTGGAAAGACAGGAACGAGGGATAATTCGGAGCATACCTCGACGAACGTAATGGAACGACAATACCGGCAGACACGGCGATCAGAAGTTCCGGGAACTCAGCCTCTATCGGGGACGAGGTGGCTCCGGGAGTATCCGAGGCACGGATGAGAGAGGAGAGGAGAGGAATCGTGGAAGGAGAGCTCCGTGGAAATTATTCGAAGGTGTACCCGTGCAAGGAATAGACGACCGATATCGCAGGGTGATTCGCGGGGTTGGAAAATCGGGAAAGGAAAAGGGAGCTGTCACCGTGTGCCCGATTCGCCGTTGCACGTCCCCGTTTCGTGATCAAAGAGACGCGCCTCGATGGCGAGTGGGTATGAATACACAAGCGGAAGAGGAGATACACCACTGATAGCGACGTTGTAATCATCGACAACGGCAAGAGTCGATAAGACAACGCGCGAATAAAAATTCCAAGCCAATGTCCATGTCTCCATTTTCCACCGATCTTTTGCCGATCTTTCGCCGATCTTTCGCCGATCTTTCGCCGATTTTTTACCGGAGTGTCACCGATTTTTCGCCGGTGTTACCGATTTTTTACCGAAGTGTTACCGATTTTTCGCCGATCTTTCCCCGATTTTTTACCGATCTTTCGCTAATCTTTCGCCGATATTTCGCCGATTTTTTACCGGAGTGTCACCGATTTTTCGCGGGAGTGTCACCGATTTTTCGCCGGAGTGTTACCGATTTTTTACCGGAATGTTACCGATTTTTCGCCGATCTTTCCCCGATTTTTTACCGATCTTTTGCTAATCTTTCGCCGATCTTTCACCGATCTTTCGCCGATCTTTCGTCGATTTTTTGCCGGAGTGTCACCGATTTTTCGTCGATCTTTCCCTGACTTTTCACCGATCTTGCCCCGATTTTTCACCAATCTTTTGCTAATCTTTCGCCGATCTTTCACCGATCCCGTTCCTCCGAGCGAAATTCGGACGGGAAAGTTTTCCTCGACGAGGTGCGCTCGGAAATTAGAAACGTTGGCGAAGGTACACACTCGGGGACGGAAAAGGCTAGGTAAAAACTGTCGGGATTAGAGAGGCAACGAACGAGAAACGGTTGAAGCAACGGGGGTAAAAGGGCAGGCCATCGGGGGCGTTTCGCGATAGAAAAAAGCAAGGCAGGCGTTTCGTAGCGCTGCCGAGAGGTTATTCATACGAGACAAGTGTGCTTGGCCCTCAGACTTCCGTAGCGGAGGGTGCACTTCCGCTATTGCCATTCAGCAAACCCATTTGCCCCTTTTTTTCGTCGATCCGCGCCACCCATTGTTCGCGTTCTTCCCCGGAATGAAACTTCTGGCTCGCCCGGCATATTTCAATTCCCGCGTCACGCAGGTTCGCGCTATGTCGCGACGAACAGGGGGGCACGGGTAGACAAAAGCCGGAAGAAAGAGGGCCGGCGGAGCGGACGGAAAGAGAGGACGACGGGGAGAGAATAGCCGAGAGAATAACAGAGGAAAGGGACGTGCGTAATCTTCGGCTCGGCAGTTGTTCGACGCTTGCACCGACAACAATTTTTCCACTTCCTCCGGTATTCAGACCGCGGGGGGTGCGCGCCCTCTAAAGGAAATTTCTGCTCGCTAGTTACGAAACTCCGCTTCCCGGTTTACTTAAGAAAACTTCCGCGGCCACGGCCTCTCTCCCTCGTCCACCACCACCCCCGAGATGTCGTCCAATTTTTGTTTAAAACCCAGTCTCGCTGCGGACCCCACGGGGATCCATGGGACACGCCGGTGGCGCGTTAACCACCCCCGAGGAACGAATTCCCGCGACACGAACCTTCCGCCATGACAACTTTACGCGGTTCGTTTGTCCCGCGAATTCGTTTGCGGTCGAACCGCTGCGGGGGCGGAGCGCTCCTGAAATTTAAATCCTCGGCGAAGGCGTAGTTGGAAAGTAACACGGGGGCACAGAGAGCGAGAGGAAGCTACGGCGCGTAACTTCGAGGAAGGATCGATTTTCGGGATCGAAGGGTGCTCGTCGACCGATGGCACGGGGTCGGGGGTGCGAGTGGAAAAATAGACTCGCGCGAGAGTAAACGCCGGCGCGAGGGTGACGCGTGTCGGGGGAAGAGAGAAGGCAAAGGGAGGAGGGAAAACGGGAAGGAAAAAAGAGAACGAAGACGGGAAAACACGGCACGGCGCGATATTGTACCGAGCCGCCCCTAGGTTGCAACCCGCGCGCACCCCCGGCCAACGCTCTACAATCGTGATTCGTTCAACGGCGAAATTAAATTCGAGAAGTTGAAAAGCGAGCACGCGTTTGCTCTCGATGTTCCCAACGATGGCCCTCGAAATTTCGAAAATAACTCGCGCGGGTGGGGGCACGCTGACACGGTCTGTCCGGTCGTATCGACAATCGGCCATTGAATTTTTAACTTTCGAAGTAACGATTCGCCAAAAATACGCGAAAATGAAGAGAGAGAGAGAGAGAGAGAGAGAGAGAGAGAGAGAGAGAGAGAGAGAGTCTGGTGGGGGATAATGGTGAAAAAAGGGACGCGTTTTCATTTCGGCCTAGAGAGCTTTGACAGCGCTCTCCACTGCGTCCGGATGCGTTGACCGGTGTCGTTAAAATGGCCGCATTAACGAAGCGTTGGACGCGCGGATAATAGCGCGGCAAACGAGATACAGCTACTTCCGGTCCGAGGCGAGTCGGTGGAGGAGGGTGTAGAACAAAATGCGGACACGGGGGGCGAGCGTGGGGGTCGCGGTGAATAAAACGCGAGCGGATGAAAGGGTGGCAGGTCGGCGGTGGAAATCAACGCACGAAGAACCGTGGAAAATGATTTTTCCGGCCAGACAGGTCGATTAATACGCGATACGGAACGCGGCGGAACAGAGGGCGCGCGTTTCTCTTTTTTCACCCCCTTTTCTTTCGCGTCCATTCATGGACTAATGGAAACTTCGCATAGCCCGCGCGAAAAATATTCGTTCCAAGGGCCGCGTTGCGTGAAAGGACGGGAAAAAGGAGACGACGAGCAGCGGCACCGGGATGAAATCGTTGTACCGGGTAGCCAGATACGCCTGTCGATGCGAGTATCGTGCTCCGAGTGTTAAATCCGCGCCACCATAATTGTCATCTTTGCTCCCGATTGTATGGGGTTTCGCAAAGCGAGAGCTAGGTCACGAGTCTAACTCTCGGTGGCCTAAACGATGTGCAAGGAGTCTTTGTTTGGACGGCGACACCCTGCATCAGGATCTATGTTTGCTTCGAGGAACCATCAAGCTTATCAATCTTCGAAGCAGGACTGAGTGACGCAATGGGTCATCATAGGGTCTATAGGAACCTGGCAGAAGGGATCGAGGGAACACACTATCTTTCGACAATCTACCGTCTGCATCACGCACCTAGCAAGACTCAAGCCACCGCACACTTGTACCGCAAGAGAATGAAATATAATCAAAGTTTAAAGTTCAATTTCTGTAAATCCGATCCTTTACCACAACGATATTCTCCTTTCCGCTATTGTAGGAGTTTGGAAAAGCGTGCGAGCCCCGGTTACCAATATGGCGGCGAGTGACGATCACTTAGCAGCGATAACCGGAGTCTCAAGTCGACGCGACGATCCACTTGAGCTAGGCAACGATCCTGATGAACGAACAAAGGAGGCCTATGCTTAAAAGGGTAGGCCGAAAAGCGCAGAGGGTCAGTCCTTAGTCAGAGCTTAGACAGTTCCTTCGAGAGAGTTCCTTTAGGGCAGTTGCTTAGTCAGTCGTTAGAGAGTCCTTAGTTGTTAGACTGAGTTTAGAGAGTTATTAGGGAATAGTATATTAGCGGCCAGATCTTTATGTGAGAATAATAGAAGGGATTATCGAAATTATCGAAATATTCCGCAACTATTCCAATTTCTCCATTAAATAATTTCGTGTACGTGTACTTCCTGTGACTGTCATATTTTCTTCCATTAGTATAGTACGTTTAATTCTTCTCTACTAATAATTCGACGATAATAAATAATAAACGTCACGTAGAAATAATTTCCAAGTACACGATGAACACTATACACGTACACTTACTTAGACCACGGAATTAAAAATTTCACAGTAAAAGAGACTTTTGAGCGTCTTTAGGCGTCCACAGTATCACAAGTGCAAGATTTCTAGGCGCCCATAGTAGTCAAAGGGTTAAATAGGAGGAAAATTATGGAAACACTCGACAACTATTCCAATTTTTCCATTAAGTAATTTCGTGCACTTGTACTTGTACCTCCTCTTACTATTATATTTTCTTTCATTGGTATAGTAAGTTTAATTCTTCTCTACTAATAATTCGTAGATAATAAATAATAAACGACACGTAGAAATAATTTCCAAGTACACGATGGACACTATACACGTACACGTACATGGACCACGGAACTTCACCAAAGTTCCGCAGCCCCCTAATTAATAACCCACCGCCAAGAGATCGTCGCGTAAGCAGAAAAGGAATTACCCCGTGCTACTTCGGGTAGTCTAAAATTACCTTTAAAAATAAAACAGCAAGAAGCTACTGGTCGCAAAGCTCGATAAAGAATCGCAACAAATTGCTCGCTGATAATCGGTTAACGGGAGCCGGGGCACCGATCCGCCATCTTTTTATTCACTTACTCCGGCTCGTCCGGTCGGACAAAGCGTAGATTCAGCCGTGAGATTGCCCGCATTGTTGCGAGACACGATGCATCGATGAAGATACTTAAATAGAACGGAGAATATTCCATAAACTATCCGGCCGGCGATAAATCGAGGCTTCCTCGAGCAAGGCGAGTGCCCGGGCAAGTTTTTCCAGCGAAATATCGGCGGGGATCGATCCGAGAATTAAACGCCTAACGAGGAAACTCGGTATCCGATACACAGCTCCCTTTCAGCTCGCGAGTTAGCCGAGGAGGCGGCCGAAACGGGGGGCACAAACGAGTCGTTAAAAAGAAGAAACAGCCGGATAGTTATGCAACTCCGTCGCTTAAAGTGCTCTTATTTATTCGCGTGCATCCCCGCTGATGGCGATGAATATTTCCGAGGCCAGCTCTTCTTTTCTCCGTTCCCTCTGGTCCCCTCTGGTTCACTCTAGTTCACTCTGGTTCCCTCTGGTGCTCCTGCCGAGAGCCTCGCGTTTCCGCCGGTCCGCCGAATTTTGAGAAAGCTAATTTACCGCTTACCACCCTCCTCCTTTCTCTTGCCCCACCCTCCTGCACCGTGTCCTTTTCGTTAAAATCCACGACGCAAACACCACCGACGTTTTGATACCGGAACCAGCTCCTTCCTCGCTCTGCTGCACCCCCTAAGGCTCGCAATTTATTTCGCCAGCCGAGTTAAGTCGTCAAACGTAAGGGAATTTCGTAAACCGCGAACTCGCAGTTCTTAGACAGATATATTATATGTACCCTTGATCGCCATCGGAACCCCGAAATTATCGATAATAATCCGTCGCATGAGGGCGAAGGACGTCGAAATCGTGAATTCACGAATGTGAATGTGGCTTTGCTGGAACGAGTGTAAATTCGAGACCTCGTCGTTGTTCTTTGATTTCCTATAGCGGAGAAAGGAGCGAAATTTTAATTACGAATTACAAATTAGTCGAGTGCGAAATTAATTATTTTTAACGACCACGTTTATTTACCGGGAAGACGCTCTATGACGACGAATATTCGAATACAACCATCAAGCAGTGACGCGAAGATGAAAAGAGGTGTAACAGCGGAAAAGGGGGTTAACGATGGTGAAACGGTAGAGGAGGCAAGAAAATAAGAGAAACTTAAAAGAAAAAATGAGAACGAGATCGAAAAATCGCAAATAAGAGTCCAATTTTTAATTAAAAACTTAAAAACCACCATTTGGACGCTGAACGAGGCAAAATCCGAAATTATGAAAGCTCGGTGGGAAACCTTGGAGGTCTGGGTTCAAAGAAAATCAGCGAGAACCCAGCCTTGGAAAAACCTGGCCGCATCGTGACCCTGGAAATCGTAAACCGAGTCCCGTCTCGTCCTCTGCCAGATGAAAATTCAAGCTTCGTCCTCGCTTTTCGAATTTCTCGTCGGACGAAATTAAAAAGAAAAAAAAAGGGGAGACAGAGGGGCG
This sequence comes from Eufriesea mexicana, assembly GCF_001483705.2. Taxonomy (NCBI): domain Eukaryota; kingdom Metazoa; phylum Arthropoda; class Insecta; order Hymenoptera; family Apidae; genus Eufriesea; species Eufriesea mexicana. Next base: position 58,513 of record NW_016912807.1, read on the forward strand.
GGGAGGGAGAAAAGAAGGCGAATTCTAATTTGCAAGCTACACAGCCAGAGGCTAAGAAAAACAGTGGATATTTACACGGTCGAAACATCGTTGCAGGCGGCGGAGTTGGCTAAACCCACAAACGGGTTGAATCCGTGGGCAGAGCATTAATTAAGCACTTTAATCACGAGCGGGGGCGGAGAGGGGGCGGCTGGAAATCCCTTGTTTTTCGTCCCGATGAAAACCGAATCTGTGTCAAATCTCCATATCCGGCACGCGGCTACTATCCTTTAATCCCGCTCTTTGAAAAGGGAAAAAAGGCGGGGGTGGAGATACGGCGGAACCGGTAAACCCGTTCGATGTCGAGCATCGTTATGCGGGGTGGCACACCCACCCCCTTTTTAACCGCGGTGTTCCGGCAAAAGATTCGCGGCGTGGAACGCGTGTATCGTCGAGTACATATCGTCCACGAAATTACTTTTCTAGTGACTCGGAACTTTCCGGGAGATAAAGTTCCCAGCGGAAGCTCTCTCCGGCTCTTTCTTTCGCCCCTGCCCCCCCTTCCCCGTCCTCCTCGCCCTCTTTTCTTCCGCTTTCTTTTATATCTTTCTCGTCATTTCCTTCTTCCCTTTTTCTATGCCATTCCTCATTTTTCCATCCTTTGTATTCCTCAGCTTCTCTCGGCTGTGGCGCGTCTTCCATCGCGAATTTCCATCCGTCTGTTCCCTCCCCTAAATGTTCGTCTTATTCTCTCTCTCTCTACCTTTGTTTCATCTTCGTTCCCTTTTTCTCCCTCATTTGCCTCGCACCTTCCATCGTTTCTACGCGTTCCCAGCCCTTTTTCCAGGTTTTACAACGGGCACAAGCAGTGCGTTCCTCTGTGAAAGAATGGCAGAGGTGCGGGGAATATTCGTCGGCCGACAACACATGATTAAAATAAACGTTCCATTCGTTCCTTGCCACCGGTTACACACGCTGCTCGGAAAAGAGGAGATCACCGCGTTTCGCATTCAACTTTTGATGAACGCAACGTGGTCCCGTTTTCAGAACTTCGCTCCTGGGAAATCCATAAAAGTCAACAACCCCTCTCTCCCAGCGGCGAAAAAAGCTCGGGCCTTTGTTTCGCCTAACGCGATGGAAACGTTTTTAATAGCCATCCTCTCTGGCGAATGATTACTCGTTACTGCAAAGAAAGCCGGGAAATTAAAAGGATCGGGGATTCCGCGCGCAGGGGACATTCGTCGCGGTAGGGGACAAGAAAAATGACACACTCGAGGGGAATAAGTTTCGTCAACAAGTACCGAACCAAACTACGCTCTCCTCGAGTTATGCGGAAACTTTGTCCCGGGGAAGCTCGAAAGTGCTATAAGGCATTACTCGGGTCCCCGAAATGGGCCACGATTTTCTCCGAAAGTAATAGCAACCCCTAACGCGACGACGTCGCTTTCAACGTCGTTGCTTTCGACTTCCCTCGATCTACTCGCCGCCATTTTTTACCCACGATTCAATTGTCCCCGTGTCTGCTTATAATCCCGACATTTGTTGCCGCTCCCCCCTTTCCTTCCACCTTGCGACCCCGAAACTCCACCACCGAGTGCAAGAACGACCCTCTTCTATCACCTCACCCCCCACCCTCTGCCCCCACTGTGTCACCGAACCCACGAGTTATGCGAAAAATGCAAAGACACGGGAATCTCTGTTAGGAATTGCGAATCTCCCAGAGAGACGGCAGATTTTGCCCCTTTCTTGCTGCTTCGTCCATCACGGGGGTTGCAGATCAACGGGAAAAACAGCTGCATGCCGCGTGTCAGGGGTTGAAGAACACTGCCGCGTGTCAGGGGTTGAAGAACATTGCCGCGTTCCCACGAGTAACGCTACACTCGGTAACTTTTCTCTCCGAGGTACTCGCGTATATTTCACGCCGGCTTTGGGGAGCAAACACCCCGGAAGAGTATAATCTGCAGGAAACTATTAGCTTCCAGGATTACGTCGCGCTTCTGCGAGCACCGATCGAGTCCTCCGACGTGGTACACGTCAGATGACGCGGAGACCAGGTGAAAAGGAAAAGTCGGCGAGGAGCGACCTCGTTGAAAAATGCAAGCGACAATGGCGGCTCTAGATCGCGGAGCGAAGCCCCGGCCCCCCTCGATCGCTGGTGCACGCGCGGAGAGGATCGATACTCGACCCGTTTCCGATTCGTCATGGAAAGGTGCTTTCCGCGATCGTAATTATTGTCCCGGGCTGGTAACTTTATTCCAGACAGCCAGCGCTTAACGACACACAGCTGCGAACCGGGACGAGGTCTGTGAAGCGCTCGAGGACCCATCGGGCGGCCATTATTTCCCGGCGAATAGCGTTACAAACGATAATTTTCTGCCGGACAAAGTTGAATTCGTTCCGTTGCTCGTTACCTCGGAAAACAACGCGGTCAATTAGCAATGGAGGACAGAGAGCGAATTACCACGAGCTCGAGGATCGACTCAAAGCAAACCGGGGATGGCCGCCCTCGCGGTTCGATATCGCTAATTTGCCCTGGACTCGGCGCTTCCATCGGTCCAACCGACGAGCAAGCGGCTAAGGAAGCTTTCAAATCGATTCCACCTTTCCGTGGAATTCGAGAAATTATCGAAGGAAACACGGCAACGGTCTTGTCTCGCGGCTAAATTGCTCCGCGAATGGAGCCGGAATTAGCGGAGAGGGGGATGAAGCGAAAATAAGACGTTTAACGGCGCAAGAGTGCTCCATTAACGGTATTAAGAAGCCAGAGAACCGTGGACGAAAAATCGCCGCGGGACAAGCGTAATTGCAAATTCGATGAGGGTATTCCTCCTCGCGTCTCGGATAATTAGACTCGAGGTCTGCATCGGTGGCAGCCGGGATGTGTGTCACGTAGCTGCCATTAACGATCGGCAGTGATAAATCCCGGATCGAGTGCCGACCCGATGCCTCGAGTACCTGGCCCTCGATATTTTCAGTCCAAGGAGCTGCTCCTGAGCAAACACCGCCGTGATTCAGGCCAGCCGCAGTTTTTCCGTGAAACGGTCTCGGGTTGACCGACCATGGCTTTCCGAAGGTATATGAGGACGCCACTATTGAAAGCTGAGCCTGCTGGATGTCGACGGGATGAAAATGCAGATTTTTCTAGCCGTGGATACGACGCGATCAACTGGTCCGATGGGAGACGAGGTGATCCTAGCGATTCCCACGGATGTTTGCCATCAAGGCTCTAATCGAGCGTGGGTAGACGGAGGATTCGTGAGAAGAAGCCACGTGTAATTCCCGGTTACGAGATTGCCTGTTGATCGTTTCGTAGTCACGGGGTCTTTGCACAAATTTTTCCACAAGAATCCTAGTAATGGGATAGCTCTTGGGTTTCTTTCGCGATGAGGAAGTCCTGAACCATTTGTTTGACAGTTGTTTGACACGTATCTGGATTAATAGTACAGTAAAGAGCTCGGAAGAAGCTAGTAGACTAGGATCAGATAGCCAACAGTAGGCTGGTTCAATTATATTAATATTAAATATTAAGAAGAAGAATCCTAGTAATGGGATAGCTCCTAGGTTTCTTTCGCGATGAGGAAGTCCTGAACCATTTGTTTGACAGTTGTTTGACACGTATCTGGATTAATAGTATAGTAAAGAGCTCGGAAGAAGCTAGTAGACTAGGATCAGATAGCCAACAGTAGGCTGGTTCAATTATATTAATATTAAATATTAAGAAGAAGAATCCTAGTAATGGGATAGCTCCTAGGTTTCTTTCGCGATGAGGAAGTCCTGAACCATTTGTTTGACAGTTGTTTGACACGTACCAGGATTAATGGTAGAGTGGAGAGCTCGGAAGAAGCTAGTAGACTAGGATCAGATAGCCAACAGTAGGCTGGTTCAATTATATTAATATTAAATATTAAGAAGAAGAATCCTAGTAATGGGATAGCTCCTAGGTTTCTTTCGCGATGAGGAAGTCCTGAACCATTTGTTTGACAGTTGTTTGACACGTACCAGGATTAATGGTAGAGTGGAGAGCTCGGAAGAAGCTAGTAGGCTAGGATCAGATAGCCTAACTGACAAGTCCCCTATCAGATCTCAGACAAGACACATTATCTTATTCTCTTTTTCCTCCCTTTGTCTCGTGCTCTTCGACGAGAAGGGCACACCTCAGTGCACATAAAGAATTACAGAGAGAAAGAGAGACAGCCCATCAAAGGGCTAGATTGATTTCTGAGCATCTTACAGTAGACAAAAGACGCCTATTACCTGTAGGTCCTCTCGACTGACTTCTGAGCTCCCTATAATGGGAGAGTGTCATGGCACGCGATACATATCGAAGGGAGCCTACGTCTAGGCTCCCTGCTTACACGCAGCGGCATCCAACCATCGCGTTTTAACTGGAATCCAGTTCAAGTTCGCAGTGAGACTCACCGTGCAGAGAATACTAACTAACACTGACAACAGTCCATCTATCGTCAGTCCACTAGACTTTATCGATCTTCTGATCATACAGTGACTATAGTCATCCAACGTCTGACACTTTCGATGCAGCAACGGCGATTTAGTCTATACACCAGGTGACAAATTTCCATACCAGACGACGTCCACGTTAGAATTACCCTGTATCCTGGTGAAGCAGTACTGTGCAACTAGACCTAAGTTCGTGAGCAAAAAGGAAGAAGAACAGGAAGAGAATGCGAAGCATTTCATCCTGGACCTGCTAGTCTCTGTCATCGGCAAGACTACCTAACAGACCAGTGCCTTAGACTCGCCTTGTACTACTGGCAGGTCGGGAAATCCTATTTGTAGAAAACACAGGACTCCCTGAGTACTTCCGAGAATCCTCGAATTCCCCAGAGTCCCTCTGACGATGAGTGCAGCAGGGTGGTCGCCACAATGGTAACGCATTCGCGAGTAAAGTCGTCGTTTCGAAAGGGCTGAAAGGGTTAGGCAGAGAAGAGGAGAAACGCGATCGAGCCGCTTGGCTTGAAACGGTTAATTGAATCCTTTAACGAACCTGATGGCCCCATCGCGAGCGCGGTCCAACCGAGGCGAGCGTAATAACGCCTCGCTGCAAATTGTTCGCTGCGAAATCGCCGAGTAACTCGGTAACAAAGAATCGCAATTCCGGTTGGGATGCGAGAAAGGAGCGATGAAAGTTTGCACACCAGTGAAAAGCGTTCTTGAGTTTCGTTAGCGCGGGCATGAAGTACGGGCTCCATCGCGGCGATGGAAGCCACGGAGAATACGGGGAAGATCAGCAGAGATTACGGCGAGTTGCGCGCTTCCGCCACGGAACGGGATTTACGACGCGGAAGCGTTGCGTATTCGTAAAATTTTCAGCAGCAATATTCCGTAGCTGTGCTACAGAAATCGAAACCCTTCCCTCGTTTCCGCGGAAAACGGAGAATTTTACGGACCGACTCCAGCCACGAGGGATTTCGTGGCTCCGCAACGCGCTCCTGCGTTCGACAAAGATGGCGACGTCGTTCCTCTGACCGTTCAAGCACGCCATGCCCGGCATAGTCTTCCGCATCGTTGCTGACACTATCCACTCTGCTGCATACCCTGGCTGCCACGAGAATTCCTCCTCGTCGGCTACCAGAGAACCTTCCGTTTCATTACTGGCGACGGAACGGATGGAAAATCCGCCATTCTGCTTATTTTCACCGATATCTTTGATTAGCTTTCGTGGTATTTTTCGTTTAGGATAGAGTGTCTCACGATGGCTGTGTTTACACTGTTAACTTGGACCTAATATGGATCTACTCTCCTCTACTCGAGTTATAAATTAATGGAAAATTTGAAGAATTGATTGAAATCATTGTTAATGCACAGCGACTGTACATGGTTGATCGTCTATTATTAATGACCGTCATAGTGACTAACTATACTTCCATGTGTGGGGTTCCAAAATTATATCGGTAAAAGTAGAAAATAGTTCAGCTGTGCATACGATGTTTACGATGAGCGTCCGTCGGAGATACGAGCCGCGGTGGCGCTAGTGAGTTAAATGGAAAGTCGTCCTGAAGCTGCCGAAACGCTTACTCGCGAAGGGGCTGTAAAACTGCGAAAGACAATGCAATCCTTTTCTCTTTCCCGAATTAGATTTTTTATTCCAAAAAGCTTCGTACTGGAAGTATATTAGAATACTTAATCGAATAAAAAATTCCTCAGAGTATAAAAACCCGAGGAAAACTGAGATGCAACAGCATTCTCTCGGATGAACACTCCTGCCTGGCAATCGATTCGCATAATGGAAATTCTATTGTATCACGTTATACTAAAGCTGAGAATCGCGAAGACGCGCTTCCCCGATTTCCAATTTTTTCCAATTCCTTTTCCGGAGTAAACGATAAGGCGAAAGATCTTTCCCTCCTCTCGACGCTTTTAACGTCGCAGCGTGGTAATTGAATATCGACGAGCAACGTTTCAGTTCGTACCAACAATCATAACTTAATTCCCAATGATCGAGAGGCAGCGAACGTTCGGATTTAACAAACACCAGAATCGTAGCGAACGTTTTCCTCGAGCAGTCGATCGACGAGGTCGGCGAATGCTCGCTAACACTCGTGATCCAGAGTGCAGAATTCGAATGCGATATTTCGCCGGTTATTCAAAGCAGTTCGAGGCCGTGCCAGCTCCGGAATTTATCACGACCGCTCCCCGTTCCTTCTCGGATTAACCGATCCTCCAAGATAAACCCAGAAACGCGAGAAAGACGAAAACGCTGAAGTGGAGATCAGGCCAAGGAGTCCTTCTGGCCAAGGATAAATTTTCGACGCCGTTTCGCTTGGTGTCAAGCCAACGCTCTATTTATACCAGCGACAGTCCGCTAACTCTTCCTCCGACTATCTCTCTCTCTCTCTCTCTCTCGTTCCTCTCTCCTTCCTCTTTTCTTCCTGATTTATCGACCTGTCGTCCCTTCTTCACGGTCTCGCGAGTCTCTCTGCAAGTTACACGCCGTCGATACGCCGCGCAAACTTTTAACAGGGGTGGCGAGAATAGCCCACGACTTCCTCGATACCCAACCTCCCCTATCTCTCTCTCAGTTTTCCACCCGGAGGAGAAACAGGAAAAACTCGACGAGGTCGCAATCCTGACTAACGATACTCAGCGTTTCGAGACCCAGTAGGAATCGATGAGAACTCGACTCGCGGCCACCTGTTCGCGGATGGAACAGGACCAGGTTGACAGCTTCCTAATGCGTTTTCGCGTCGGATTAGTTCCCATTGGTGGAGGCTGACGTATCGATGAGAGCATGTCCGGCTGCTGCGAATTAGCCGCAGGGTAGTTTTTCGTTTATTCCATTACTTCGCCCTTCGGATCCGATATCGATCACGCGGTAAGAGGGTCGAAAGAGGAGGGCTGATTCCAGGCAGCCACGACCACTGGTTGAATGTTGTTCCCGCGGAGCGATGTTTGCTCGCTCGAACACTGCCTGAGAAGACGGGACGCAAGAAGAGCAGACGCGGAAAAAGCAAACTGCTCTCGCGGTGAAACGGCGCGAGTAAAACGCGAGATAAGAATCTTCCACCGATTCCACTGTCACGACCGTCGTTACGAGCTCTAAGAATTCCTCTGTGAATCGAACTGAGGACTGCTATTACGCGTTCGAGAAGAGGTGGTACAGCGTGTTTACATTCTCAAGGGTGACTAACTCCGCTGTCACTCCGTAGATCACAGGCACACTTTTGGCAGGAAAATGGTAATGAGGATCATTGGCAAGTCGTAGGGAGACCTAGTGAGATAGTATATGGCAGCATATCGCTTGGGTTTTCTACTGGAAGTTATGGATACGTCTATCGAGAGTCGCGGTTATGACGGAAGTGGAGGAACGTTCTCGATTCCTAGAACACAACGATTGTCTCCAGAGGAAGACGCCTGTCGATGAACGATTATCGATCTTGACATTCTAAACTACTCTATGTAAGAGATTCGAATTACAATACAAGAAGGTGGAAGAAAGAAAATAGAAGGAAGGAGGTAGAAGCAAAGCAGGTAGAAGAAAGAAGATAGAAGCAAAGTAATTGGAAGCAAGATGATAGGAGCAAAGCAATTGGAAGAAAGAAGATAGACGCAAAGCAGTTGGAAGAAAGAAAATGGAAGCAAAGCAGTTGGTTGGAAAAATGGAAACAGAGCAGATGGAAGAAGATAGAAGCAAAGCAACTGAAAGGGAAAAGATAGAAGAAAAGCAATTGAAAGGGAAAAGATGGAAGCAAAGCAATTAGAAGAAGATAGAAGCAAAGCACTTGAAAGGAAGAAAATGGAAGCAAAGCAATTGAAAGGAAAAAGATGGAAGCAAAGCAATCGGAAGAAAGAAGATAGGAGCAAAGCAGTTAGAAGAAGATAGAAGGAAAACAATTGCAAGAAAGAAGATAGAAGCAAAGTAGTTGGAAGCAAGATGACAGAAGCAAAGCAATTGGAAGAAAGAAGATAGAAGCAAAGTAGTTGGAAGAAAGGTGATAAAAATAAAGCAATCGGAAAGGAAAAGATGAAAGCAAAACAGTTAGAAGAAGATAGACGCAAAGCAGTTGGAAGAAAGAAAATGGAAGCAAAGCAGTTGGTTGGAAAAATGGAAACAGAGCAGACAGAAGAAGATAGAAGCAAAGCAATTAGAAGAAGATAGAAGCAAAGCAATTGAAAGGGAAAAGATGGAAGCAAAGCAATTAGAAGAAGATAGAAGCAAAACACTTGAAAGGAAGAAAATGGAAGCAAAGCAATTGAAAGGAAAAAGTTGGAAGCAAAGCAGTTGGTTGGAAAAATGGAAACAGAGCAGATGGAAGAAGATAGAGGCAAAGCAACTGAAAGGGAAAAGATGGAAGCAAAGCAATTAGAAGAAGATAGAAGCAAAACACTTGAAAGGAAGAAAATGGAAGCAAAGCAATTGAAAGGAAAAAGATGGAAGCAAAGCAGTTGGTTGGAAAAATGGAAACAGAGCAGACGGAAGAAGATAGAGGCAAAGCAACTGAAAGGGAAAAGATGGAAGCAAAGCAATTAGAAGAAGATAGAAGCAAAGCACTTGAAAGGAAGAAAATGGAAGCAAAG
>NW_016912807.1:68065-77471 GCF_001483705.2 Eufriesea mexicana
AGACAGACAGACAGACAGAGAGGGCGGAAGGGAAGGAATCGATAGATAGAGGGAATCAGAGGCGCTTAAAGAGGACTTTGTTGGAAATTCGACCTTGTTCAACGAGTCGGGGAATTAACTTCCCGTCCAATGAAGTCCAGCATTTCACTCTCTCTCTCTCTCTCTCTCTCTCTCTTTTCCTCTTCATCGTTCCCACTGTCAGCGTGTCTCTTTTCTTCCATACTTTCGGAAACCGGGTCTACGAAGGCCGTGGAACCAGCTAGGTACACGGGACCAGAGTGCTAACTGAATTTGCTTTTTCGCGTGGAAATTAGAACCCCTCGGTCGTGTAATAAAAATCCTGCCGTGTCGCCCAGGCTGATGGAACTTTTATATTTGCGGAGACGCCTGGCAGCGCGATTTTTTCGGCAAACCGATTAAGAGCCAGGGCTTTGAGCTTCGGCAACGGAACACCAGCGCGCAGCCCTGTCAGATCTTCGGCAATCCTCGAGGCATCTTCCGGCCCGAAGGACGATTACGTCGAGGAGAAAATTTAATTTACCGCGATGGAAGCTGGGCTAAATGAAACGCTTCTGAAATAACAATGAACCCGGTGTAATTCCTTCCAGGGCCAACCCTCGAGGAACGATGCGTCTTCACAGAGCGACGCTGGAAACCGGTTCTCGAACCGGCAACTTCGCGCCATCTCCATTTTAACTCGTTCGTTATCGCTGTGCCAGGAAAAAGAAACGTTTGTGTACGCAACAGGGTACCAAATGTGTAATTTAATATCTTCATCGCGCGTCAAACATATATGTAGTATGTGAGAATGGAGTGAGTGCGGCCCTGAAAGAATGTTAACCCTTTGCGTCCCTTAACGGGTTGGTTCGAAGTTAACCGTTGCGTCCTGAACATTGCAACTCGCACGATGGGATTTTCGTGGGATTGTACTAGGTCTAAGGTTTAACACTAGAACTACCAACCCAGTGAAAATGACTGGTCCCAGAATTTTCCTCTTTGCAATCACCGAACACATACACCTGCTTTAAGAATAAAATTGGTATCAACTCGTATTAAGAAAGAACCGTAATCGATATATTCACTCGTATTCATCGTATCGCTGAAATTACTATAATCTGTGCACGTTATAGTTAGGTAGTTCTAGTGTTAAATAGGGGTACTGTGAAGACTATAGCAAAGCAGTGTGTAGTAGAGTGTAGAGTGTATCAAGAACCAGAGTTTAGAGCCAGAGCAGAGGCTAGCCTTAAACTGCACTGAGCAATAATTTATATTTTTGTTGAAAAGATAAGTTTAGTTGTAGACAAAAATTAATCTAGCATATGAGGTATGAATATAAGATCCAAATTCCGAGAACGAATGTTTATATTTCTATAAGAATTGGGGATTTAGGTGAACCTTTAGGGGGTGACGTGCCCTCTTGACACTCTCTTGCGAGTCGGTCAGTCTCTCTAGAGAAGCACTCAAACACAGATATACCTTCCTTGAGTAATAAAAGACTTTAATAGAGAATATATATATATCTTACTTATTTTACAATTAAAACCCATAATCCTAATTTTAAATGTACTTTATTTAAATTATACTGTTACTAAATTGACAACCGTGTTCCTTAACCTTATATATACAAATATATATTTTAGAATGAAATAATATTTCTTATACTTTATATCTACCAAACAGTATCCCTGCATGTACACGATATATAAGCTGTGAATAGCTCAAGAGTTTGGCCCACGTCTCACAAAAATTGCAACATTTTCGACGCCCCTTCCTGCACCTTCGAATCATCGAATAGGATGCACGAGATTGTAAAAAGCAGTAGCTGGTGTAAGATCTAGGAAACCTAAGTCGCGTCAAGCGTATCTACTCGGGAAATCAAAGATGAGCGAAAAAGTTTCGCATGATCGAGACCGGCGCATCCTTCGATATCACCAATGTCCTCTTGGAGTGCCCCTGCTGGAGAGAAACTTCCTAACAGCGAGAATCGGAAAACTTAATCGCGAACTCGAACGAGTCCAGAAGAAATCTGATCGAGGAATGCCTATCTCCCATTATACGCGTGCTATAATTTTCAGTCTTTTCTATATATATGTATAGAAATGCTAAGGTTTGAGAGCGAATGCATGAGAGTGAAGATTACTAGGTACTACCTACGCACGAACCAGCCGAGCAGCCGATTTCCTCGCTCCTCGAGGGTAGTCGAGGGGTTCTTCGAATAGGGAGCGAAGAATGGCGGTCCGCCTTGCCAATTTTTTCACGACTATTATACGCAGCTCCAGTGGAACGTGGGTTGAAAAAAGAAAAAGGGAAAAACCGGGAAATTTTTCCGGCTGTCAAAGCTTGGACGGTCAAGGATCGCGGGGAACGGGAGCGTATCCATATCCGCGTGGTCGAGTCGGAATGAAAAAGATTGGAAGGAAGAACCGGCGATAAGGGGGTGGACGTCGAACGACGACATGATTGGAAAGCGTGTCGGTCAGAGTGTTCGTCCCGGGGGTTGAAAAAATCGGGAGCGGCAGGACAGAGAGGGAGCCGAGGGAACGGGGGCGGGCAAAAGCGTGAAACTGAAAGGATCGCGGTAATTTGCAAGGAAAGAAAGCGAGGCCGAGGGAAGAGAAATGGCTTCGAATCGGGAGAAAGGAATTCGAAGCTTCGGGAAAAAATGGGACGAGAAGTGGAGAGAGAATGGCGAAGGGGATGAAAGTATGTTTCGCTGGATGGACAGCGAGTCCTTTGGCGTGTTTGAGATGCAAATGAGATTGGAAAAGCAATTAGTTAAATTCGAGAACGAGGCTGCTGGTACAAAGCGATAAAGAAACGCGGAAAGGGAGGAGATAGTCGGTGGAAAAAATGGAAAGCGACGAGAAATAGGACTTTCACGAGCGCGAGGTTCGCTTTGGCGAGTCGACGCAGTAGTGTGACGTAGCTAACAAACATACAGGGGCCTCAGACCGTGCCCCTGTGACACATCGTGACGCGCCACGAGATAGCCGGGCCAGTAGTAGCAGACTTTTGAAACAGTCCTAATGAAATCACTCAAACTGTAACTACAAAATAACTGTAGGGGGTCTTTCCTCACGGTTGTTGAATGTCACAGTTGGTCACAGGTATCCTGTTAAATAGGGACGAAAGGAAAAAGAAGCAATGCATTTCGTCCTGGGCCTCTACTACTGGACTCATCAGTAAGACTGTCTAGCAGGTCCTGTTTTGAAGACGAGGAAACTATTGAAAGATTGGAAAATTGTATATATAGGAAACGGAGGTTTATCCGAGGACTTGCGAGAAAGTCCTCGAACTTCCTTCAGGTTGGAATCCATCTAACGGCGCTGGTGAAAATGATGATCGCTACATAGCCACCCCTAGACTCATAACGCAACAATACCAATAAGCCCTCCACCAGCCAAAAACTATTATAAATGGAGGAATGGTAAATGAGGGCACTCGTTTATTAGGATAGAGTGTCCTAGTCTGGAACTCGGGTCTAGAGGACTAGTTAGGATCTGACTGCCAGATGAGCCGTAGGAGGTAGGAGGAAAGAGTCCCCACGAGAGTGCGCCTTCGGAGAGGCTAACTCGAAGGGAGGGGTCTCCTGCATCCTTGATCTTAGCGTGGAAGGAGCGTCTTCTCCTTCGGGCTTTAAAAGGGCCCATCCTGTAAGACAGCAATTAGTCAGTCAGTCACCAGAATTAAGAGTCAGATCGAGAGTTAAGACTTGTAGAGAGTCCATCAGTAGTAGTCATCAGGTCAGTGTGTGAAGAAATAGACACATTAAGTCAGGAAAAGCCAGAAAAAGCCAATAAAGAAGATTCCTACTTAAATACCCAAATGCACAACAAAATAAAGCAATATTAGCCTGAATCTGAACCCGAGAGTCACGTTTATTCGTACCCTAGCCGTGCACCGTGACAGTAGCGTGGCTAGTTGCACGCGAGTAGTCTAGTCGCCGGACTTTTCGTGCTTGTCGCGTTTATCGTGAGGGAAAATTAATTATAGCTTCGCTGACAGACTTAGCTTACACCCTGACGCGATCCAAGCGATCTCTCGAGCACCGTTTGCGCGATGGCGACGAAGCGAAATCGGATCGCGTGAGAAGAGTAGGAGCAAAACGAGCGCGAGCTCTTCCACGATTTTCCCTCGCGTTACTCGCGCTTCGAATCACCGTGTCGCGGTATACGTGCATCGTAAATTGCCAGCAACCACGTAGCAAGGCTCGTAAGCCTGGCCGTGTTTACCCTGCGTACGTAAAAGGGTAATTGCGGAGCTGCCAGGCGCTATGAGAACCAGCCGATAGGTGCAGGTTTGATCAGTTTATACGAGACGAGCCGTTTTCTCGCGGTATTTACGTCAGATCAAGCTACGATGTCCAACGAGCTGTGCGGTTTACATCGCGTACCCGGGTATTCGCCTTGCATTAACCTGCCTGCGTCCGATCGAACCATCGTCGCGGGATTCCGGGTTCACCGGGCTCTTTGAGCGAGCAATTTTCTCCAACCGGACCCCGACTTATCGCCCATTCGCGATAAATCGTGTTTTCCACGGATACCGTCCTCGTCTCGTGAAAATAAATTTAAGACCGACTGACTGCTAGCGACTGCACCCTCTACGAGATAACTGCAGGAAGATCGACGGGAGCGAGGCTCGAAGACGCTCTTTATGGAAGACTGCTTGTTCTAGAGTTAAGTGAAAACTGGACAGCGAACACGAAGAACGTTGGGGAGGTTAAAGAACGTCGGAGGAAAACATCGGCGATAAAATTCAGTCGGTCTTTGTTCCCTGACGACTGGCTGCCGGGACGCGTGTCTGGACAGAGCGATAAAATCGCGCAGGGAGGGAATTTTTCTCAAGCTGTTAACCCTTCCCCGATCTATTTTGCTTTATTCGTATGCCGACTCGGTGTTCCGGCTCGATTTATCGACGAAAGATGAATTGAAACGTCAACCGAGCCAACTGCGCGCCGCCACCGATGTCCGACAGGCGACCGACTTGTACTACTTAACTTCTCGATAGTTCGTGACTCCGCTGTGATCGAGTTCTCCGATGACCTTTCGATCATTCTGAGAATTTTATGGGAAGAACAAAGTTGAGAAGTAGTTGAGAAGTATAAGGGATGATATGAGGAATAAATTATTTGATTTGAAAATGAGTGTCTTCGAATGATAAGTAGGCCTGTGTCGGGTACCCGATATTTTAAATTCGGATCGGGTTGGGAAATTTTTTGGATTTCAGTCGGGACTCGAAAGTTCGCAAAAATTGAGATAATCGAAGGTGAAACCGGGTCGGGAAACTTTATGTGTTCGAATCTGGATATTCTCAAGTCGAGTCGAGAAATTTTCTGGGTTCGGGTCGGGCCGGAAAATTTTTTCGAGTTCGGGTTGGCCCGCGAAATTTTTCCGAGTTCGAGTTTGGTCCTGAATATTCGCAAAAGTCGGGTCGGGTAATTCTCAGGTCGAGTCAGGAAATTTTTTCGAATTTAAGTCAAGTTAAAAAATTTTGTCAGGTTTAGGTTAGGATAGATAACCGAAGTCGATTCGATATCCCAATAGTTCTTAATATTCGGGTACCGGATGTATTAAAAATCATCAGGTATGGTCGGATACCCTCTTCACGGTTATACCAACTAATATTGAATACTCTATAGTAAAAATGGACGAAAAATTTACATGATAGAATAAACGGCACATGACTTGATATTTAAAAAATTTTAATCCCCATTTTCTTCAACAAAATTGCAGAATATTAAAAGAAAAGCGCAGAAATAAAAATACTAGGTCACCTAACTCGAAAATTAATTAGCTTAAAAGATCCCAACTCCGTGTCATCCCCTCCACTACCCACTGCTACCCCTTCCCTATCTTCGTGCAACCATTCGAAACCTATAATTGGTGGCAATTCCACGGAACACCCGGTATATACCTATTTATTTCCATAATACCGACTCAATTACTATTACCCACATATACCGCGTTTAGGTGCACGTTACAGCCAGCGGCTGGAGGCTTAACGCGATTGGACCCGCCGCTCCGTCCGCTGGTCCACCCGGGTCCAAAGGAAGCCGTGCTCCGACTGGAGTCTCAAAGGAAGCCTTTCGTTAGAAAAAGGAAATACAAGCGTGCGAGCGTAGCGGCGAAGAAAACAGTGGGTTTGGCCCGGTTTTGTAAGGAGCCGTGTATTTACGGCTCGAGCCACATATCGATCCCTCGACCTCCCTAAGGCCGAGCGTGTCGACGTCGCATAGTCCTTGGCAACGTTCGTCTCTGTCTCGCCCTCTGCACGCGTCATTTGTACCCTCCTCGTCCACCGACTCCATTATCTCGGTCTTCCTGTCTCCCTCTCCCTCAATCGCCCCTGTTCCCTCGCGAACCCTCGAGTCTGACATTTGGCCAAGGCAGCCGGAACAAAGGCCGCCTTGGGCGATTGTTTCGAGGTCGTTTCTTCCTCCTGGACTCGTTTAACCCCCGGCTAACCGTCTCCCATCTTTTTCGCCTGCGTCAACTCGACACGCGTTTCTGAAAAAATACCCGCCTCGCTTTCAAACACATCCACACGCTCGTTAAAGCTTCCATCATCGTCGATCTCGCTTTTCACCCGCGACCATCCCGACTGAGAATCGTCAAAGAGCATTTCTCCTGCGAAGAGAAGCGTGAAAACCACGGCGAGGACGTTGACAAAGAGATCGAACCGACGACCAGAGTCATTTTTCTTCCCTTTTATTTCCCCGTTGCTCACGGAGCACCTCACGAACATCCGGATTTTCCTCGTGCACGTTGGAAATATCGATCAGGAGAACAACCAGTAAGGCGGGACTCGTTAACCCTGCTGACCCACCGACGATAAACCTTTTAACCCCGTTTAAGGGTGATCGACGCAACGATCGCTAGGTAACGATATCGAGGGATCACGGCGAGCGACAAAGTGGCGGGTCCCCTGCGGGCAGGAAAGCGGGGATTCGAAGGTCGGTGGTAGCGGAGGATCGATGGAAGGAGACGGTGAAAAGTTCGTGTCTCGATCCATTACAAAAGGACGCGACTCTCCCCGGCGGGGCTTTCAGGATTATCCCAGAGTTGCGCAGACACGCGAAGTCGTAGCGCAGCCAGAGAGTGCCGGTGAGTACGAGTACTGCAAAGCCTTATTACGCCTTTGAGCCGACGAAAATGTTGTTGCACGATATTACAATGCCGCGCCTTACTATAACTTCGAGTTATCTCGCAGTTTAGCCGGGCTGCAACTTGACGGGCCAAAGGCAAACTTCACGACCGTTCGTTTCGCAGCGTCTATCCGAATCCCGTGGAAATCTACGTTCCGGCTTTCGAACGCGTCGCGAATCAGGAATCCGGCCCAACATCACGGCTTGCTGATAAATTTCCACGGATTGATCGACCAGCGGGTCCTGAATAGACCCTCGCGTGCTAGGAAGGGAAGGTAAAGGGGAATTTTAATGAGAATACCTGCTACCTCCGCTAGAGCCTTTCTGTATTTAACTTTGTTCTTCAACTATTTCTTTGTAAGAGTCGGCAGCCATTATGGTATCGCTGTGAGGCACGATTGTATCGGACGTGTATATTTTTAAAGTAATTTTCAACCCAGGTGGCAAAGGTTTATAAATAAATATTCGCTAGAATAGGAAAATTCCAATTTTACAATTTTCATGAAAACCTCGCTGTTGATACCGTGATACGAGGTTAAAGGAATTTTACGTATCGTTTGTTGGTTTGCTGGCATCTCTTTCATGTTCTTTAACTGTTTCTTTATGGGAGAGTCAGCAGCCAGTGTGGTATCGCTGTGAGGGATGGTTGCATCGAAGGTCTATACTCTTAAACTATTTCCAAACGATACCGAATTATAAATAAATGCAATATCCTTGATTTTGAGTCTTCAAAGCGAACTCGAGAACTGGTGAAAAATTGTAGTAAAAAGTAAATACTAAAATAAATTCTACATCCTAGCAATGTGGGGGCAATTCCTTCCCCTGTGTTTTGTCATTTGTTGGTTTGCTGAGATCTCTTTCATGTTCTTTAACTGTTTCTTTATGGGAGAGTCAGCAGCCATTGTGGTATCGCTGTGAGGGATGGTTGCATCGAAGTTATCTAAACGATAACGAATTATAAATAAATGCAATATCCTTGATTTTGAGTCTTCAAAGCGAACTCGAGAACTGGTGAAAAATTGTAGTAAAAAGTAAATGCTAAGATAAACTCTACATCCTAGCAATGTGGGGGAAATCCCTTTCCCTGTGTTTTGTCTTTTGTTGGTTTGCTGAGATCTCTTTCATGTTCTTTAACTGTTTCTTTATGGGAGAGTCAGCAGCCATTGTGGTATCGCTGTGAGGGATGGTTGCATCGAAGTTATCTAAACGATAACGAATTATAAATAAATGCAATATCCTTGATTTTGAGTCTTCAAAGCGAACTCGAGAACTGATGAAAAATTAAAACTCTACATCCTAGCAATGTGGGGGAAATCCCTTTCCCTGTGTTTTGTCTTTTGTTGGTTTGCTGAGATATCTTTCATGTTCTTTAACTGTTTCTTTATGGGAGAGTCAGCAGCCATTGTGGTATCGCTGTGAGGGATGGTTGCATCGAAGTTATCTAAACGATAACGAATTATAAATAAATGCAATATCCTTGATTTTGAGTCTTCAAAGCAAACTCGAGAACTGATGAAAAATTATAGTAAAAAGTAAATACTGAAATAAGTTCTACATCTTAGCAATGTGGGAGCAATTCCTCCCCCTGCGTTTTGTCTTTTGTCTCCCGTTTTCTATAGACGTCTTTTGACCTGCATTACCCTAAACAGACAGGTCAGTTCTAATCGTTCGCCCGTTTAATAAGCATCTAAGTGAATAAACAATTTTATCTAAATAATAAATAAAATAAACATCTAACAAAAATAAAACAGCTGGTGCTGTTATAAGAATATTAGAATAGAGACTCCGCGTTTAAAATCGAGTAAGATTCGTCAAGTTAATAGAGCTGAATCACTATAATCACCTCTACCAACGACGGGGTTGATAGCTAACATTATCGCAAAACTGCTAATCAAAATCTTGCTGCGAAACCTTAAGCCTTAAACTCTGCCTACATTCGACCCTGCTGTGGTCAAGATAACTACCCTCGTAACACGCGCCTTGTTGCTCGGACCCCACTGTCGTCCTCCCAAATATGGCGAGGGTGAGTTTAGGTCGATGGTGACTTGGCGCTCAACGATTGCTAGGGTAGTCGACACATATATCCGAGACTTTCGCAAGCTTTGACCATTAAATGGCCACTGTAATCCTAGGCCGCCTCGAAATCCCTTCAGCTTAACCCAACCAACAATCGCACCTATACTCGCACACCCGCTCCCACTTCTACCCCCGTGTAGGGGGGAGAAAAAATTAAAAAACATCGCCATCTCCTTCCAATTTAAC